>NC_133803.1:7321020-7627270 GCF_043250625.1 Sebastes fasciatus | reverse complement strand
ATATAAAAAGTGGACGTATTCACCGTGATGTTACCCATTGGTTTGTGGACTGCCGTTTTGAAGCTTCGAGTTCGGTATTTTGGTCGTCGCCATCTTGGATTTTTTTTTCATCTTGGAGCTAAGTACAACCGAATGCTGAATAAAACAGGTTATAATTAACTTTCTAAAAAGACGAAAACACACTGTGAAACGGTTGTAAGAAACACAGACGACTCCCAGACCGGACAACGCCGTGGTAGCGACCTGTCAATCACAAGGTAGCCACGCCCTAAAGCATCCTCTGCTTTATAGTCTATTTGACTCTAAATGGGACCATAATTTACTAAATGAACATCATGCTGTATTGAAGAAGACTTGAAACTAGCGATTGAGAGCATAAACTCATGTTTACAATGTTTACTGAGGTAATAAATCAAGTGAGAAGTAGGCACAGTTTCTCATAGACTCTATACAATCAGACTTCTTTTTGCAACCAGAGGAGTCGCCCCCTGCTGGCTATTTGAAAGAATGCAAGTTTAAGGCACTTCAGCATTGGCTTCACTTCTCAGACCCTGCAGAGTTTTCCCACTGGTTTCTAGTTCTGCTGTATGATTTATATATTTCTGTCTTACACGTGCACACACGCAGTTCAAATCCTTCTTATTGTATCAAATGTTTTACTTTAAGACAGATCCTGATCGCCAATATAACATCTGAATTTCCAACCTAGATGTCTCACCATAATAACACCTTTAAAAAGCTGTTTTTTCAAAGCTCACATTACATCATGCTGTTCAATAACAGTAAATGAATCTGTCCGCGATGACAGAATCCGTCACATGCCAATAGATTGTTAAACATTCCTCAACTGCTATTCACCTTTAAAGAGACCACGTGAGCCAGGAGGCAGGAGTATGGATGGCTGAACGTATTATGTTGGAGTGGCCCGTTTCCATAGATCAGACTTTGGTTTGAGAACGTACAGGCAACTGGCCCCAGTGGGGGATCTGCCACCGCTCCATTGAGGCTCTGAGAGGCTGAGGGCCTGCTGGCTGAGCCTTTGTCTGGTTTCCTCTACATCCTCCAGAGAGTCACGAGCCCTGTGCCTTCACACCGCCATATGGACCACCTCAATGGCCTGCCAACAAAGTGTTTAGCCATAGATGTTGAATCAAAGGAGAAACAATGTGTTGGGCAATGGCTTTATAATCACTTGTAGGTTGTAGGCAAAAAATACATTTTCTGCCTCATTTTATCTTTTCGAATAAAAAGTCCACGTCAAATAACATGGCACTATGTCCCATCTTTTTTCTGGGCAGAGTCCCCATATTTGAGGCACTGTCTCCCTCGCTGCCCTCGCTAATTAGCGCTCTCTCTTTTCTTATTTCGAATAAGACTTAGCGTCGAGTTTTGATCTTCTGTGTTGTTCTTCCAAAGGGTTTGCCAACCGCACAACATCCTCCTTGCGTCACAATACTGTCGTCGCGTAGACCCTTTAATCAAATTTTAAATTTTTGCGACATATCGCACATGACTCGAGATCCTGTTTCTTGTACATGCAGCACACAAATCATAATATTGTTACTGCGTGTAAAGAAACTAGAGCCGGAGTCATACAGTATTAATAACAAACAGCAGAGTGTTTGCATTCTGATACTTCTTGCGATACAGTGAGTATAAGTTTTCCGAGGTCCTCTCAAATAAAATCTTGTCACTTCAAAGTCAGTTTTTTACGGTTTCAGCTGTGAGGTTATGCCAGAATGAGCCACATGAATCACAGCTGGTGTTGAGCTAACTGGTAAGGATGGTGGTGGATCCGTAGAGTTTGACACCTGGTGCTGTCCGGCCACGGGAACAAAAAAAAAACCCTCAGCTGCTTCTGTGATGTTGCCCAGGAGGAGCCGAGGAGCAGCCCAGAGACACGTTAATGTTCATGCTGAATCAGTTTTTGAAGTCAAGACTGATGATATACTGTTGTCATGCAGTTATGGCTTTTGTAAATCGGAGGAATGCTATTACAGTCCGTATATCATCTTGATTCTTTCCCGAAAAGTCTCTTGAGTAGTTTTTTTTCAACGGGTCATAGAGATCTGTGGTTCACTCTCACCACATTTAAAAAATAACGTATTAAATTGAGGATTGCAAAGTTAGCAGAAAATGTCCTGATTTTGATCTCCTGTAAAGCAAAATTGATTTGGTTCTGTTCCTTTAATGTAGTTTCTCAACTCTGCATAAGCTGACAGCGGTGAACCAGGAACTGTGTATATATATACACATTTATCCACGTGGGTGTTACTATTTTGCAACTGTACGTAAACACCAGGACAGATTCACAAACACTCTTTTTCTCACAAGCAAAAACTTACTGCAGTATATTTTGTCATTGGAACAGAAAACCACAACACAAACAATATGCCTCATGCTTTAGTCACAACCGCATGTTTGATCCCTGACAAAGGCGCTGACACACAATCCCCCTTTCTCTCTCTGTTTGTCCCCCCCCCTCTTTCTTTTCCCCATTTCTTTTAGCCTCTTTGGCTCTTACATTAGTCGAAGCATCCTCACACAGTTGACGTTTTTGGCTATTAAACCTGATCCATTCGTGTGATAAAAAAGCCCTAAAGACACATGGAGCCTGTTAACATTTCATTATTCATTCATTCCTGTGTGTCGATCAGCACGAGCGTTATCCGCTGCATTGATCCGCGTCTGTCATCAAGCTGGTATGTGGCCACGTTTCTGAGTGTTGGGAGAGATGCTGCTGAAACAGGTGAGGAAGTGCCAGAAACAGCTGACACATAGATCACCATGTAGTGTTTCTTAGTTTAGATTGAAATAAAGCAAACAACAACCCTGATAGAAATAGCATTTAATATCAAATTGATTCATTTTGGAGACATAAGAAACTATCTTTCTGTGCAAATGCTCTCTGTAAGATGCTACAGCGGAGCCATTTGTTTGAGTTTTTACACCTGATAACAATATCATTTCATCACCTTGTTTGAAAGTGAACCCATAAGGAATCAGTTCTCTAACCACCGCTTTTCATATTTTTTCCTGTTCATTTTTAAACAAAAAAAGCATCTTGGCTCTTATTTCTGGCAGAAGAGACGAGCTGTAAATATTCAGTAATACAACAAAAATACTGTCCCAAGCCATAAAAACATTCAGCTATTCAAATTGAGCAGTATTCTTATTTCACTGTGACAGTATGAGGCCATCTACAGCTATCCTCCATCCTCCAACTCCCACAGAGATTACATTTACATTTTGGAATTCATATCAGAGACTCGTCAAAGGCTAATGAGAAAGGTCATTTTTGCTGAAAAAAGAAAACACAATTCTTTGTTGAAAATCCAGCCAAAAGTGCAGATTGTCCATTCTGGAATAATTACAGATCATGGAGTAATCATCATAGCGTCCAGTCTCTGGTGCATGAATTTGCTAAGTGCGTTGGACATATCATGTTTCCAAGACTGATCAACTATTTTCTTCAATTACTTTCCCCCAATTTAGCCGCATCTTTCTCCTTTCCCTTTGCCACCCCCATGTTGGGTCAACCCCCCCTGGCCTTTCTATTCTCAGTCCTTCGCTGAGCCGTAACACCACAGCTGCTGTCCCTTTACTGCTTTTCCATGCCCAGGTCACTACATAAAAGCCTTAAAGAGCGTTTAAAGAGAGAGTTAAAGCTACAGCTGTCAATCAGAATGACAGAGCAGCTTACTGTCACTTTTTATGTTCCCTCTTTGTAACATAGCAGGCTATAATAGTAGCTCTTAGTGTGCTCGGGTACAGGTCTGTAACTGCAATCATAGGCCTATTAATCAAAGTGAGGAAACGGCACCAGCGGAGAAGCGAAGACAGAGTATCTTGTCCTCTTTCGCTTGGACAAATACAAGATATTGTTACATGCTATTCATCCTGCATGGCGCCTTTGAACTAATTCCCCAGCTGGGACACAGAGGGTGATTTTTCACCAAGGCATAAATGAACATGAAGGGGATTATGTGTACGGATTCACTTGCACTGACACACAATCACACAAACTTATTCACACACACAGAAATACACAAAAACAAACATGGGTGTATGTTAAGACATAAAAATGGATTTCATGGGGCAAAAACACTTTATTTGTAGTATGGAAACTGAATTGTGACGTGTGTTGACATGGCAGTTGGTTTGCTCGGAGTTATTTGCCTCCGCTCCTCTATTCCTAATGGGCCGTGTGATCCTCGGGGCCTCCTGTGGGCTCGCTATCGGCAACACGCGTACGTCACCGATGCTCTCCAAGGAGCAGAGCAGATGACAAATGAGCAAGGGACCTTAAGCAAAAGACTGGCAGGAGAGGGAGAACACAGGAAGCAGAGTCACTGACAGGTAAGAAGAGAGGACAAGAGGAGAGACGATGTAGAGGAAAGACAAAGTAACAAGAGGTGAGGGAGAGAAATGAGCACCCAGCTAAAGTTCTGTTTCCAGAGCTGGCTTTGATTAGTGACCACGCTCTGTTCCTCATTAACTCACAACAGCGTGGAGGTGTAGCAGAGAGAGAGAGAGAGAGCTGACTCTCTCTGGGAGGTTATACTATGAAGGGTGAGAAGACCTGTGCCGCTCCAAATTCATCCTCTGCGCATTCCCCCCTTCAAACTATAATTCAATAACAGCTTCTGATCTGATTGGTGTTTCCACTCGGGGATTCACGGCCTTTACTGGTGTCAAATATGTGTGCAGCTAGAATAAAGTGATCTTCACTTTGGAGCTATAGGCCTCACCTGCGATAAAATGTGTTGTTATCTTCATCAGTGAGGCAAAGCTGCAGGAACAGAGCAGAGAAATCTTTTATCTCTCCTCAGTGCTCCATTCTGCATGGAAACATTTAGATTGCACTGCATTACTTATTTTTGCCATGTTAGCTGCAGTATATGGATGGCAATGTTGGTCTGTCGGTTAGTTTGGTCCAGACTGAAATAACTGTTATAAATGATCAACACGTTCTCATACCACCACTCTGTGTCAAGCCCCTTGGTGTCACGCCCACGCCGCTTGGTGTCACGCCCACGCCGCTTGGTGTCACTTTAATTTCGTCATCAAAACCACTATAGTTAACCTTGGCTTCACTTATGCAACAAAGCCATTAGGTTTAGGGAAAAAATACATGGCTTGGCTTAAAACTACTACTTTTGTACAATGAAAATGACACTAAACGTTGTGAACACGGGACACAAACGAAGAGCTGATTGTAACGTGACGCACGGAACACGAACAGCGGTCTCCTGGATGGAAACCTTGTGCTTGATGTTTCTCCACCCATCACTCCACCTGCACGTCATCCTCTCGTCAGACAGTTTGTATTCAAGTCCTGGTTTTCAGTTCAGTCTTCGGAAAACAAACTGCTTACAGCCCTAGGCTTTCCTTAGCGTTTCCAGCTGCTGTTGACTCTTAGTCTTGTTAAAAGGTAACTTCAGGATGCATTGCAATCTTACTGATTACTTAGAAAATGCGATTAAATTATTAAATATAATACATTTTTATTTGATATATTATCAAGCCAAAAAACAGCCTAGAGATAAGGCACTGATGTTAGCAGGGTAGAAGCATGATACGTAGCCTTGGCTCATCATAAACACAAACACAGTTGGAGACATACATCATTTATATACCGCACTGGCCCAGATCGAAGAATATATCTTTTTTTCTGTAAATAGGTTTGAATAAGTGGGAATTGTTCTATTATTTTATCACTAGAAAATTCCATATTCAGAATATCAGATATTCTTTTTGAATGGAAAGAGTAACGTTGTAACACCAGCTCCTACAGAGAGTGTTGCATTATGGGATGTTTCTACAGCCTTAATGTTGTGTATGTGTTGTGCATTTAAAGTGTGTCTGGTAGTTAGTAAGCCTTGAAAGTGTTTAGTTAGCACCGTTTAACGTATGGTGTAGTTTCTGACGACTTATGTCTTTTGCTTTTGCAAAAACGTATCAAAAGCGTCACTAAAATTTTCAGCAGAAGCGGAGCAGGAACAGAATCATCTGTCCAGCAGCCAAGTAACACCGGTGTCACTGAATGTCTCGATGAGGGGCTCAAAAAGTGACTCATGTGATTTAAAGACAAGACGTCTTATATTCAAGCCAATAGAGTAGGCTACATACATGAAGTGTAAATATGGGTGGTCTTTGAAGTAGTCACATTAACTACCACAAATGCTCTTTTCAACTTTCTCCACATGTGGCCCGACCAATTGACCATGCAAGCCTGACCAAGGTTTTTATGCTTATGAGGTCATAAACTCAAACATGTTACACGCACGCACACACACACACACACTCTATCGGCAGGTGTTGCTAAACACTGTGATGAAGTGTAACAGAAACCATTAAACTTTCACTGGGGCTAATTTGTATGTCTGTTTGTAGCAGGAATAGCTGCAGGATTGAGTGCACGCTTGGAGGAACCCTGATCCACACTTGAACGAAAACAGAAATAAATGACTCTAAAGTGGTGGTGAAATGAGATCTGTTTGTCCCGTACTTCAGAGGACAAAATGACGATGAAGAAAAATGGTCAAATTTATGCTTGTCACTTTCCAAACCCACAGTGGGCCAGTTCCAATGGCCGCTAATGTCTTTGGTGTTCTGCTCACTCTTTGCCAAACTACAGGGACGGGCTATTTTTCACAGCGGGAAGTTTAGCAGCTCATTCACAAATTGACCTCCTCATCCATCTTCTCTGCACTGTTCTCCTGCGACAGTGACTTCACACTCCTGTCATGTCCTTTTCACCATACACAGCTGAGGGATGGTTGTTCTCATTGCGAAAGGATTCATAAAAGTTCCCATCTGTAAAAGAAAACAAAAAATACATGCACTTTTCCGTCCTGATCAATGAGGACCATGTGAATGAAATCTATTTAATTCTAATCTAATTCAGAGTTGTGGTTCGGGTTTAGGGTTAAAATTAGAATTAGTTTTAGACCGTAGTGTAGATAATTTGTTTTTGCTGTTTTTGCCCTTTATCTACACAAGAAGCCAACTTGCCTCTGCTTCAGGGTCTCTCTTTGAGGAGTTATTTCTATTGGCATGTTTTTCGGAGTCTGTTGTATAACGAGTAGTTTACCCAAATATAAAACGATTTGAATCTCAATGTAGTATTGCCAAAGTTATCGTTAGCCTAGAGGTACTTAATAAATCAGTAGTTTATACTTGCTGACAGAAAGAGAGAGATGGCAGAGCTTTACCCAGGCAAAGTTTAAGAATCTGTTTATGTTTGTCACATCCGTTTAGCCGTGGTCTTTATTTTCCATTTTTAGTTATAATGCCCCCATCCCAGCATTTTCCAACCGCAAATGACCCAAAAGAAGAGGGAAAAGAAGAGCATTTTTCATGTGTATTTGTGTGTGTACGGATGGCAAGCGTTTAGAAAACGATCTGAAAAGGCTAGTTTGGACACAAAACCTTTAACACATTAACGCCTTTAAAAACAAAAACATACATTTGTCTGCATTAATGTAGACATGGCCTATGGTCCGACGGGTATTGATGAGGGTTTAAGTTGGCCTTGGGGAGGTGAATGTAACCAAATAAGGTTTACATTAACAACAAAGGAAATGTGTTATGTCATAGTTTGTTAGAATACAATACTCATTTTTTCAATCGTTTATATATTTAATAGAAACGTTTCTATGTAAGTATCTGTATCGGTGTGTGTGTGTGTGGGAAGGCATGGAGGTTCCCAGTGGCCTTGTCTCTGGACCTTAACAGGACTTTGTTAACCCCAGACTCCCCTGACAAAAGCTGCTTTGTGTCTGAGAGGCTGTGTGCGCGCTGAAAAGGTTTCAGGAGGTGAATGTGAAATAAGGTTTCCTCTTTTCTTCTTTTTGCAGCCATTTCTTTCACTTCCTCGCTTTACAAATGCATGGATGCCATTAACAGGGAATCAAGACCATTCAAGAGGTGCATAATGGTCAAGAAGCTGTGATAATCTGCTGCTCAGATGTTGGCTGGCCGTTGAAATCTGAGCCTGGAACTGTATGTCTGTCTGTGGGTCTGTGTGGCAGCTATTCAGCTACTGTGGCTTTCACTTGAATCCCATTAAAGAGGACACGCAGAACAAATGTGCGGAGTCCAATCAGTGTAGCAAAGCTCTGCTTTTCCCTCGCTCTCTCCCGCTTTCAGAAAGCTCATTCTCTTTGTTTTTTTGGTCACAACACTTCATAACAGTCAAACAGGCAACAGCCATTTCTGCCGTTATTATGTGACAATGGTAGAGAACCGGAGAACAGTGTATTTTCTGGATTTCTATGACGCACACATACTCATAGTCCAAAAATATGAGGCGCGGAGCCACGTGGACGTCATTCTAATAGGGTGTTTTTGTGTAAATCTTAACTAGGCCAGTGATGATGCTCTGGGTTTACTACAAGGAACCCTGCGGTGAACATAAAAACATTAAAACCGTCTGCCTTCCAGACATCCCTAACAATCACAGCAGGCCTCCATATGCCATATTTCCAGTATTGTTTCACTGGACAAGCTGTAGTGACACGGTGTTTAGTTGAAAGCCTTTACCTGCGTCGTTAACACCTGGTAATTTATGAAATTGCGGGTTAGAGTTTAGATAAAACCCTCTATGTTAATCTCCCTCTTTGATGCATCTCTTCCTTTCCATATTTTACTGTTCCTCGCAACTCCTTTTTTAAACCCCCTCCTCTTCCTCTGCTCGTTCTGAATCCCTGTTATCAGGTGAGGGTGGTTAGCAGGTCCGTGTCGCTCTGTGATTTTGATAAGAGATGTTTTGTTCCCAGGCCTGCGTAGGGCAGCGCCGGGTGACCCTGAACTGGCTGCCTGCTGTCGATCGGCCCGACCAGACCTCGGGACCCACGGGGGGCTTCTGGGAAGCGTCTGAGCTTTAAGGGCGCTATCTTGAACCTTATAAAACCTGATAACAAGAGGGAAAGGGCAGAGGAAGAGTCACATTTTAACACTTACAGTATAAAAGGGTTAAAAGGAGATAAAAGGAATTGATTTTGCATTGTGGAGCAGGGCTGACTCTGTGACCCTCTGTGTGACCGGTAATGAGAGGATACAGAGGAACCACGGCTGCACGGCTGAATGGTTTGTTGACTGTACTGTCTGCTGTGGCTTTTTAAAACAAAGCAAGAGACGATTACGGATCTCTGCTATCTGCTAAAGGCTGTGATGACTTTGCGTCTTAATCGGATTTGAATTATTGCATTATCTAGGAGTAAAAGTAACAATTTAAATATGTATGTTTGGGGAATTTGCTTATTTTCACTCTTGCAAAGAGTTAGACGAGAAGACTGATACCCCCTTCATATCTGTCCACTAAATATGAAGCTGCAGCCGGTTAGCTTAGCTTAGCAGCTTGGCAGTTTGTCCAAAGGTTACAAAATCCGCCGGTCTAAAGCTCACTGATTTTGTCCTTTACCAAAAAGAAGTTTATTCAAGTGTGCTATTAGTATACTTCTTTTAAACTTAAAATAAGAGAGTATACTTTCAGTTTACTTTTTATGTACTCATCAGAGATATACTTAACAAAAGTATACATAAGTATACTTGGCTTATGACAAGTATACAGAAAAGTCTAAGTATACTTGGCTTATACTGACAAGTACTGTATACAGAAAAGTCTAAGTATACTTTGCTCATACTGACAAGTATACAGAAAAGTCTAAGTATACTTGGATCATACTGACAAGTATACAGAAAAGTCTAAGTACACTTGGCTTATACTGACAAATATACAGAAAAGTCTAAGTATACTTGGCTTATAGGCCTACTTGTACTTAATCTTTTGATTGAGATATACTTAAGAGAAGTATAATTAAGTACAGAAAGGTATACTTGGCTTGTAGTTGTGCTTACTTTTTGATAGAGTAGCCTATTAAAGTGTGTCGTTTGTTCAGAAAACAAAGTATAAATACGACTCTTTCTTGACCTGCTGCAGTAAAACCATGGGTGACTGTCTCTGGTCTTTATGCAAAGCTAAGCAAACCGCTGGCTGTAGCTTCATATTTGACAGACTCACATATATGAATGGTATCAATCTTCTCATCTAAGAGCCTTTTTGCAAAATGTAGATTTATTCCTTTAAGGCTTTTCAATGAAGCATTAAAAAGCGGTTATCGTCCAGTCCTCGGGACATTCGGTAAAGAAATGGAGTTATCTTTACATTCGGATTGTTGAAGACATAAAAGCATCATTAGCATATCTACATCTCTCTCATCTCACTCCAAAATAAGCAAAAAATGTTGCTTGTATGTGTAAGCGTGACAGCTACCTCTGGAAGAGATTACAGCGTCCCTTCTACTAGTTCCATATCTGTGGTCGCGGCACTTTCTGTTGTCCTGATATATTAGGTGTCCCCTCTCCATATTTTATTTCTGAGGTTTGAACTCTATCTGCATTGGCTTGTCTGTCAGTGTCTGCCACAGGGCTAAAGTGAAAGTTATACTCCCTGTGGGTAAATCATTCATATTTGCGCAGCTGGCCAGGACGGCGTGGAAAGACTTAAAGAAGTATTTGGACAACTAAACAATGTTAATTTGAAACCTATTAACATTCTACATCAGTTCGGGTTGAGGAAGATATTTTCAACGCTTAACAAGCGCAGAGAGCAACATTTGTTTTCTGTTGAGGAGGCTTGCCATACATTTTCGCCCGTGAAATCGCAATCACCGAGCGGGACCCTATGCTGCATGGAAGAAATGTGGGTTGAAAAACAGTTTGTTCTCTCGTGTTCAAAATATTTGCCTGTATGTCAAGCTGCGGGTGTCTGAGACAGTATTTTTTTTTTTTTTGCTGTGTTATGTTGTTTTGGCAGGGGTAATTATTTTTTCCTTTAATTGAATCTGTCTGGAGCTTAATGGACTGATCCTGACGGATTAGGCTGGTTTCCTGTCCCCCACCCTGCCCCCGCAAACACATACACCGGTGAGCACTCCACTTAAGAAGTTATGACTTGTAAAGACAGCCCGAGGCTATTATAACCAGCCATAATCCAACGTGTCCTTTAAGACAAACACTATCACATGCAGCTTTCACACACGTGCAACAGTTTGGGGCTACCGGGATCACACTCCGGCCTCACGACCACAGCTTAGGGCTGGACGGTGGTTAAATGGGCGCTCGGTCGCCTGGTGTGTGATTTATGATGAGCTTTCTGAACAGAACTTGGGAGTCTCCTCATGTAACTATGTACTGCCAGTGTTAGTTTACAGCAAACGCTCGCGTCTCCTTGATCCTTTGGATGTAGCCCTTCTGGAAATGAACATGGCAGCATGTGGTGGTCTGAATTAATACAGATAAACAACTATAAATTGTTTATAGATGCAGTTAATTTGTTTTTCTAAAAGGGCTGAATAATATGGCTTTGATAAATGTCAGAAAATTAGCCTTTCATTTCAGGAACAGAAAGAGGATTTACAGTCTTTAATTTACTGTGAAAGTCATGATGCCTCTTTTATAAATCACTTGGTCTGTTTTAATTAATTCTATGATCAATAAGACAGCTAAGAACCGATTGATTCATTTTGTTCATTGTGCTATTCATTTGTATTATTGTGAATTGTATTTTTCGTGTAGCATATTTGCATTCATTCATTAGATCCCTTTTATATATGTGTGTGTCTGCATTGTCTTTGTGTCAGCGAGAGATGTTCACTGCAGGTTTATCTGTTTAGACTGTGGTCAGGCAGCTTGTTTCATGGGGTCCTCGGGGAAACGTCTCCAGCACGGACTCAATTTGTGAAGCAATTCGGCTCTTTTTTCACATAAAAGAGAATTGTTTTCCTCTCTGCGTATTCGGTCTTTGTCAAGCGTGGGTGATGGTCTACATCAAGCGTGCAGGCTTATAAAGACAACATGGGTGTAAACAGTTGCTCGGCGCATGAATAAACCAGGAGCAGACTGGAAATGAAATAGGTGCTTTCCATTAGAACACATGCCGTTCACCGTCTGATGACTTTGACTTATCAGTCAAAAAGTTGCTTTTACTGTCATGCCAGCTGCACTTAGGACATGAAATATGACGTATATTCAAGAGAAAATAAACAGCTATTTTGCCAAAAACCTGTTTGAACTGTTATGAACCATTTGTTCAACTAAAAGAAAATATATACACTCATACAGCACGATTAACAAAGCCGACCGCTGTTTATGATGCTGACGTAAAACAGTCAGTCGTTCTCCATCAAGCTTGCATCATTTGTTTGTGTTAGGATACAGATAACCCGATTGGTTTTTCTCTTAGTACGGAAAAGAAACCTTAACTGTCCCAACAACCTAAGTGTATTATAATCGCTGCTTATGTGCTTTTTTTCCCCCCACATGTGACAAATGGTATGACGCATATACCAATTAGCGCGTGTGTTTTTACAAGAGAAACCATGAACTCTGCATCAGTTATAGCACAGGTCTGGCACATGTTGCTGTGTGTATGAGGAGAGGAGGGGCTCTATTTGTGTACCCGGCCGTGTGTATGTGCATAGATGTTGAAAATAACGTATGTGAGTGCGCTGAAATAAGTGACACCTGGCGTTTGTTTCACTCTGTTTGCTTTCTTTTTGATAATTATACTCTTTATTTATTGGAAATTTGCCTTTGGCTTCACAGGTTAAAACACATCATAGTAAATCACAATACATACAATAAATAGCACAACATGCACTGTACAGACAACAATAACGGATATGGTCCCAGTGTGAATGGTGTTTACGAATTTAGCAAATATAATACATCTGGTATGAAAGACTTTTTGTAAATGTTCTTGGTTGCTGCGGCAGATTTATAGAGTCGTCCCGAGGGCAGATTTATGAATTCTTTAAAAAGATAATGAACAGGATCAGACACAATTTGTCAAGGTTTTTGTTTCACCTGCATTTTATATATACATCCCAGTTGTTTTTGTTCTTTCCCAGTGATTTTACTGGCCATATTTGCAATTCTGGACAACCTATTTTTGTTCTTAGCCCCCAGGTGCCCAGATCATGTTCACATATTAAATGTTAAAATGCAAGACTTCAGTAAACAGTCTAAGTTCTCGCTTATTTTGTATGAATCTCCTGATTAGATACAAGCACCGCAATGCTTTTTAAAAAAAAATTGATTCTGTGTTGGCTGTAAAACTTAAAGTGCAATCAATAAAGGTTCCTAAATTGTTTAATTTTATTTTTGATGTATGAGGTATGTTATATAATGTATTCTTCCAGGCCATATGTAGTGATACACAGAAGAGTGACGGCGCTGAGTCAAGATGTGAAGGCTCACGACCGTCGACGGCAAACCTGCTGTCGTAATCCCGCATCGTGTTCGGATCGCTCATTCGCAGATTGTGTGCGGTCACCAGAGGCCACAGTGTCAGAGGTCACAACTGTAAGTATATATCATGGTGCGACCTCCATCAAATATAGTGACCGTGAAATTTGGACAAGGTGCGGTGTCAGGCGTCGAGGCTAATCGACAAATTTGTGTGTGGCATGTGGAGATTGAATGAAGCGTGCTGGATCTCCCCTGAGGTCATGTGAAGTATTCTCCTGAGCATGTCAAGGAAATCTTTGGTGTTTAGATTGAAGACTATATGTATGCTACAAACCCAGAGTTTGATTTGGTTATGTTTGTGCAGTTTGCAAAATGAAATACCAGCTAATGTTTTTTGTCACATCCTGTAAAGTAACTGATGCAGTGATGGAAGAAATATTCAAATAATCTACTAAAGTGAAAGTAGCAATAAAATATTCAAAAACACTCCGTTACCAGTAAAAGTCCTGCAGTAAAAATGTTACTTAAAGGGCCAGTGTGTAGCATTTAGGGGGATCTATTAGACAAAATGGAATTTAATATCAATAATAGGGCTGTCAATCAATTAAAATATTTAATCGCAAATTAATGGCACATTTTTCATCTGTTCAAAATGTACCTTAAAGGGAGATTTGTCTAGTATTTCATACTCTTATCAACATGGGAGTGGAAAAATAGGCTTGCTTTATGCAAATGTATGTATATATGTATTATTCGAAATAATTTAACAACACAAAACAATGAGAAATATTGTCCAGAAACCCTCACAGGTACTGCATTTAGCATAAAAAATATGCTGAAATCTTAACATGGCAAACTGCAGCCCAACAGGCAACAACAGCTGTCAGTGTGTCAGTGTGCTGACTTGGCTATGACTTAACCAAAACTGCATGTGATTATCATAAAGTGGGCATGTCTGTAGAGGGGAGACTCGTGGGTACCCATAGAACCCATTTTCATTCACATATCTTGAGGTCAGAGGTCAAGGGACCCCTTTGAAAATGGCCATGTCAGTTTTTCCTCGCCAAAATGTAGCTTAACTTTGGAGCGTTATTTAGACTTCTTTGCGACAAGCTAGTATGACAGTATAGTATGTATGACTTGGTTGGTATCAATGGATTCCTTTCGATTTTATAGTTTCATATGATACCAGTATCTTCAATCTAGCTTTAAAACTGAGCTCTCTACAACTTAAAAATCGCAAGTTGCGTTAAAGAAATTATTCGCGTTAAAATTAATTTGCGTTAACGCGTTATTAACTTTGACAGCCCTAATTAATAAATATGTTATTTATGTGTTCTTAAATTATCAAAAGTAAAACTAAAAAATACCTAAAATTTGTACTTAAGCACAGAACATGAGTACATTCACATACACATTACTACCTCATTTCATTTTTATTTAAAAACAAAATATAACTTAACTTGTACTCTTTGCTAATGTATGTTATTTTATGTTTATATTTTTTTATGTTAGTTGTAGTTGCAGGTATATTCATAGTGTATTCTAATATTCTTTGTATTGTGTATTTTACAGATATATTTCTCTATTGTTGATATGTACATTTTATTTATTGTTCCAGTGCATTGCCTGGATCTATCTATCTATCTATCTATCTATCTATCTATCTATCTATCTATCTATCTATCTATCTATCTATCTATCTATTTAGCTATTTATTTATTTATCTATCTATCTATCTATCTATCTATCTATCTATCTATCTATCTATCTATCTATCTATCTATCTATCTATCTATCTATCTATTTATCTACTGTATCTATTTAGCTATCTATTTATTTATCTATCTATCTATCTATCTATCTATCTATCTACTTTACAGATTTTATTGGCACACCGCTGCCAAAACTTTCCTATTACTCTCAGGATTTTTTCACTCCTGCTGCAAATGCAGAGATACCGTAGTGACAGAGGTTTTAACCAATCCATGTTTCATTTTGTTGAACATACTGGCGTGACCTCTGGTCTCATCTCACAGTTCTTCTGAAGGCAGCTGAAACCTGGTCTGTAAGTTGAATGTCAGGCTTTATATACCTGTTGGCCTTTAGTTTTATTGCTCTTTAGTCAGGTTGACGTTTACTGGAGCAGATGCAAGGGTTAACAGCGCTGCTGAATCACCCTCTGACCCTAACTATGGGAAGAGCAGGTTGGGAAGAGGACAAACTATAAAGTCATCAGGTGTTCATGCTGCTTGGAAAACTGCCTTTCGATTTCTGGGAATGAGGATTTTTATCAGTGCAGGTGGACTCCAGAGGTGATGGTATTTGTAATTACATGTTGTCGGGAAATCATAACTCTTTGTCTGGATGAAAACCAGTTTAATGAGAAACTGACATCTCAGCACTGAAGAGTTGGCTACAAGTTCATATTATAGCCAAACAAATCGTTATCATTTTCGCTTTTACTTTTGCTTTCAAGTAAAGTCATCTACCCCCAGTGAATAACACCTACCAAATATCACTTTCTGGGGATAAACTGAAACGATTATAGTAATTACTACTCATGTTGTTACAGTAACAGAATCGTGTTCCTTCATATTTATGTAACCGTTTGCATAAAGGACGTGTTAAACTCTCGTGTTTTGTTGCTGCGTCTTGTTAACTTTAAACACACATTTCATGCGTGACTTATTACTGTGCTGAGTTTCTCCATTTAGACGAATGACCCTGGCTGAAAAGGGACTCTTGGGATCTCGCACCTCATATTCACCACCTCCACTAAAACCTAGAAATGAGAGCTCTGCAAGCACTCGGCGTTATGAAATGCCACTGACCTCGCTGTTAACCCTCCACCAATCACTTAAATCGATCTTTTCCGTCTCTGATTATGTCCTCTCCTCTCCTCACCTCTCCGCTTTTACATCAGAGTATCCAATATTTGCGTCTGTTTAAATCATTACCCCTTTCCATGAACTCTTGTTGCCATAGCAACCGGGCCAAGCGAGGATGACCCTTGATGTCAGGGTCACAAGGAGGCTGTTGAGTGTTAAGGACGTCCTTGCACTTCCACGCATGCCTTACAACACTGAGGGCGCAGCGGCAGAGAGGGTTAAAGTGCGGCCATGACCCTTCCTGATGGAGAGCTTCTGTGTGGTCAAACGGGGTCACAGAGGAGCAACGAGAGGTCAGGCAGGAGTGACGGGAGGCCAGCATGAAGGCAGCGCATCCATCCAACGGCGGAGCAAAACACGTCACTCTGACAGCGGTCGCGTTCTCATCCATCTTGTCTTAACGGCCCACTATTCTCTTCATGGTTCCCCTTATTCACCACTTCCTTTACTACTCTATTTTGAAGCTCAGTGGCTGCAACATGAAACATCTTAAGAAGCATTTATCCATTTTTCTTGTCTTGTGGAAATGGATCTTTGAAAATGCAAGACGAGTCTGTGGATAGATGATATTATACACCACTTTTCTGTTATTTAGATCATAAAGCTTAACGTTCTTTCATTTTTAGAGCTCATCTGGTGCCACTCACAGCTTGTTAACCCATCCAACTATGGAAACGGAGTCATTAGGGAGCATTCTCCTCTCATGAGTCTGATGTGATTTATGAATGTGACAGGTGTTCACACTCAGGACGTGCTGTAGTTGTTATTATGGTAAATTCAAACTCATAGTCGTACCAAACACAACCTTTGCTCCCGTCTCATTAGGCCAACAAGTTTGCAGACGCCAGAATAAACAATTTCTGAATTTCTGTCATCAGATCTGTCTTCTCTCATAACACTGCAGAGAATTACTTTTGTTATGAAGTCATTTAAATTCATGTTTTGGGAATTAAGATGTTGGCCAACATTCAGAGTACCCTGAGAGGATATAAGTTGAATTGCAGTCCATCGGTCACATGGTGTTTTTTAACTGATCTTATAATAACGTTAACAATCTTTCTCATTATGATGTTTGAGTCTGCTCTCGCTGCCTCACAAAAACATTCAATTTGCTCTCTGGATACTAATCATATTCTTCAAAAACTCAACCTTTTTTACAGGACATGTTCCCGTGTGAGCATTAAATGCATCCATGTGCATGCAAAGTTGCAAACTATCAGCCGGAGAGATCTTCCTGGCAGGCTGTCCTCGATCGAGGCCTCCTCTCATTGGTACGATTGGGCAACCAGCTGCGGTTAGCAGAACTCGGCAGCATGGAAACATTTAACCAGGCTGAAGGATGGCCGTCACCCTGACCGCCGCACACACTCATAAAACACAGCCATATGTAAAGGATTGGGAGGATGATGGCTTCTCTTTTGATATTCATGCATGAGGCCAGTGAGCATGACTAATAACATGGTGTTTACAATGTGGCGTATAATAAGACATGATTCCTCTCTCTTAACCTGGATCTTGAACTTAATCATCCAATTTATTAGCTGTCTTTAGGCAGAGCTGAAGTCAGCCGCAGGATTAGGGGTTGTGTTTTTGGAAAAGACTGTACATAAGGTCTAATTTCTTCCAATCAAAGTCATTTTATTTTCTGGATTCTTTAAGTTTCCCAAACATGTGTCCATCCAAATCCCTGATGGCCTCAAACAGTAGCTGCACTTTCTCTGGTCTGGTTTTCAGTGGCCCAGAACTGTAGAACCACAAAACTGATCACCATCTGTTTCGGGCCTCTGAGGATGTTAAATACACCCCTGGTTTGTGGCCTTGACACACACACACAAACACACAAGGGATAAACAAACATACATACTTAAATGCATCATGGTAAAGTAACAGTGGAAGGGTTGCATGCCAGTTGGTTGTGTTTATAATGTGTACTGTATTCATGTCCATTGCATCCATACTGGTTCAAGTTCAACTAAATAATGTTTCGATATTGTCCATGTTTTGTATTTTGTCGTTGTGATTTGCAAGACTTCCTTGACATGTTAAATCTTTGTTTGTTTGCTTTTTTATTGTAATTTTATTTCATTATATGGTAGTGATAAGACGTTATTTCTGAGAAATATTGTTAATTGCAACCTAAATATGTCGTAGCATTTAAGTGCATAAGTTACTTTTAGTCGCTGACTGAAGTTGTTAAATTATTTGGTCTATTCCTTGAAAATCTGTACTATATCTGTGAGCAACTGCGTAGTGGGTGATCACAGAGAAAATCAGGTGGGCCAAGCACATCCAAGACCAAACATCTACTCAATAGGTTCTGAAACGCATATGTTAACCAAAATAGGCCATTACAACAACTATACTTGCCTGAATGCACCACAGTTTAATCATACAAGCCTTATACATCATAATCATCATCATCATTATCATCACCAGAAGTAATGTTACAGGCACCTGACATGTATGCATTGTATCCACCTACGTAGTGTATATAAAACAACCTGTTACATTAATCATTCAATATTTATTCCAGCATATTTGCACTCTGTATCATTGCAATACTGTATTATTGTTTGCAATTTACAGAGAGCCAGACACATTGTATCTTGTTTTTCTTATTTCTTTAGCTACTCTTGTTCAGCTTCGTTGACCTTGTTTTTAGCTGCATTTCTATTTCCGTATGTACAATGAGAGCAAAATAACCATGAGTCAAATTCCTGGTAGCCGCTATGTGTGTAGGCCTACTCCTACTCCTTTTGATTCTGATCCAATAAGACAAACACTAAAACCATGACATAGCCTGGCACGGCGGTCACATATTCACACACACAGCTGACAGACGCAACAGCATCATTAATCAAGCCTATGGATCATAGAGCACCTGCATTAACGTTAAAAAAACACACACTTTAACATAGCCTGGCACGGCAGCCACATATTCACACACACACAGCTGGCAGTAACATCAGCATAAAATCAAATTATAGCTACTTGGAACAAAAATTTCAAAATAAACAATAATATTGAAATAGGCCACTAGTTCAACATTGTAAATGAGCTTAGTCTTGATGATTGCAGCAGGAGACCACAGGGCTTGGTGTTGAACACTGAAATGAGTCTCTTTCTAAAGGAGAGGTGCAGACAGTTCAGTCTGATATGATGCCCTGATAACAGGTTTTATCCGACTGACAGTTGAAAAGTCTTTCACCAGTAGGCCTACAGCTTGTTATGGGTAGGGTGACGAGGGGCCATATAACGTTACGTATCGTTATTACTTGGCTTGGTTGAGCACAAACTGGCGCAGGAGTCGGTCTTGGTTGAGAATGATGGCTGAACTTCTTCCGCCTGCTCCTCAGGCTTCTGCTCCTCAATGCACCAGGTGTTCCGGTTTAGCACATGGATGTATTAAAAGCTTGTCAATATTGCAGTACTGCAACAGCCCTACTCAGTGGTGTACTGAGGATTGTTAACTTCAGCTTCTCTCCTCTTCTGAAAACTCTACGCTCTTTAAAGGTCCCATATTGTAAAAAGTGAGATTTTCATCTCTTTTATTTTATAAAGCAGGTTTAAGTGCTATATAAATACTTTTAAACTATCGAAACGCTCCATATACGGAGAAATACACACAGCCCGTATTCAGAAATTGTGCGTTTGAAACAAGCCGTTAGGATTTCTGTCCATTTGTGACGTCACAAATATACAATATTTAGACCATTACACAGTTTTAAACATAAACATTTTAAATGTGTCCCAGTTTATTTCCTGTTGCAGTGTATGTGAATGACATCAGCTGACAGGAAGTAAACATGGACCCAAACTGTTGCCTAGAAAACGCAATTCCGTTGCAATTCCATTGAAATGCACTAAAACGGAGCGTTTCAGGCAGAGGGTAAATACAGGTATATTCAGGCAGACAGTACGAGGAAAATAATGTGTTTTTTGAACATTAAAGCATGTAAACATGTTCTTGTAGAAACCCAGAATACAAGCATGAACCTGAAAATGATCACGATATGTCCCCTTTAAAGTAGGACTTCTCTCTCTGAGGACCTCCTCAGATAATCTTCACAGCCATGAAAGCTTTTCTTCTACTCAAGGAAGAAATGAAGAGCAGATTTTTATGACTAAGGTTTGGATGTCATTAAAAGAATGCTGAACTATGTTACTGTATGTTTACAATGAAACACCGCACCAGCTCAGATATTATCACGGGGAAGATGATGCTACTCAGCTATATATGCTTTGAAGGAAGAATACTGCAGGTTTTGTTGAATCTTTTATTCATATTCTTAAATCACTTTAGATCCACTTCCTTCTGTCGGATTTGAATTGCTGAAGAAAGGCACGTGTTAGCAGAGCCAACATGGGCCAACCGGGCCATACAGAGGGAACAGTGGGTCCTGGGTTTGTGCTGCAACCTCTTGGTTACAGGGCAAATACTCCATCTTTAAAGACTTTGCACTAACCACAGAATAACTACTCATGGGACAGAAATGTTGTTTCATAAAGAAAGAAAAAAAAAATCACAACCCCTCAGTACCGAGGCCAAACTCTGAATTGCTTACAGTTCTCTGTTCACTATCAGTGCGTGAATCTACTTGTGTTTGTGTGTGTTTATGTGAACACTCGAGAGGGATTGCCCTCTCACTTTATACTGCATTCTTTAGCCTCTGCAAGACAATGTGGAAGAACAGTGCGGCCCTGTAACTGCTCAAGATAATGACCTGGTATAAAAACACCAAAGTGGCCTGACAGGTCGGCGTTTGTCATCCTCCCGCTGGCCTCATCCGGGTAGCTCATCTGATGGCATTTGTCAGAAAAGAGTCTGTTTCTGTTAATTATGTTTGTCCGTGAGAAGACAAATGAAAGACAGACAAAGCTTTACATCAAGGAGGAGACAGGTTATGAGCCATGGGGTTGATGGGGGGAAAACGAGGAAATACTGTTTTGGCTCATCATAATGCGCTGTCATTTAAAGTGAAAGGACACAGAGAGTGATCCCGCCAACACAATCACCACAAAAAAAACAGCCGATGACCTCAGTGGTATGTGACGAATACGCGCCGCGTATCAAAGTCACATTCTCTTATTGCAGAGGATGTAAACTTCCTGACGCGGCACGGCTCAAATCAAAACCTGCGACAGAAAAGACATGACAGTTTAACATTAGCTTTGGAAGAGAGGCTGGGGATAATTACTTGTTTGGCTATGCATTAGTGAAGCCAAAAGATTAACACTCACAGTAGTACATGTGCACATAATGTGAGAATCTGGTTTTGATGGATGCTAACTGGACATTTCATATTGTCTCCAGCCAGCTCATTTGCATCCTGTGTGAACAGGATTCAAGACTTTTCACACAAGTCACGCACTGCCAATCACAATTAAGCACATTTCAACACATGGTAATACCTTACCGTATATGCTGCTGTTCGCCTCCTCTTCACTGTGTCTACTTGTAGTCTGAGGAACACAATACATTAGCAAATAATCAATATTTTTACATTAATAATGGATCATTTGATGACATGTACTGTATGTAAGAGGAGTTGCTCGTAGTGATGAACTGTCAGAGAATCTCTGTCAGAGAATCTCACGACTCTGAGTTTTGCAGAGCGTTTTAGCGTCTTTCAGCTCGTTTTGGTTTTCTGACCCGCGACTTGGTTCACTCTCACCACTCTCATCAGCGTTGTATTCAGGTTGTAAACAGTTCTGATAAACCCACTGCCGGCTCAGCACCAAACGGAAGACGGACAAAGTTAGCGACTAGCTGGTGATCATAGTGTAGCATTTACCAGCTAAAGAGACAGATGTGTTTTTTTCAGGAGATGGTCAGGACCAAAACAGAACTAAAAGGACAGGGAACATTGGTGACAAACACTAGATGTGTAAGGGCCGGGTTATGCTCGATCAGAACTAGTTATTTTGATGTGTCAGACCCAAGCAGAAATCAAAAGTCTATTCAGTAGTCTCTCCTGGAAGGCATTTATAGTATGTTGTAAAATATGTTTCAAATTGTGTCTGAAGGCCCAGACACACTAACCCAACATCAAAGAACTAGCGGCGACGAAGGCCACCAGTTGCATCACCTCACATCACCTTTGTCTGTGTCTTGTTTTTCCACTTGATTTTACTCGTTTGCTTTCTTTCCTCACGTCCGTTTTCTCTTCTCGTGCCCTGATTCGTTTAAGCTGAACAGCCAATCAGAGTGATTTCTCTCACCGACAGGTGGCGCTGCCGATTCAACATGCTGAGTCGGTCGGAAAAACTCTGACACGGGCAAACTAGAGGCAACGGTAGGGGACAAACCGAAAAAACTAGGATGCTCACCGACGACCCCAAACGCTCACCGACGGCCTTTAAAAAATGTTACATGTCTCAGTCCTGCACCAGGTTGTTGCTACGGAGACTGAAAAGCATAGCAGGAATGTGATCTAATCACGTATACCTGATTTGATTTATACATACAAACACTAATTCTTCCTTAAAACTGTGGGAGGTCTGAACACTGTGAAATATCCCCACCTCGTAATGATGTATATAATCCGTCTTGACTATTAGACACTAAACAGGCAGACATTACACATCCTCTCTGTCTTCCCAAAACCGCATGATTCATTTCGGTTTCACAACCACATATCTTTCCTGCTTATTCCCATATCTGTGCTTCATCTGTCTGCATGGGGGATGCTCCTGACCTTATGGTATTGTTATAAATGGTATCAGAGAAAAAAGAGCTTATACAAGACACTTTTGTGCCAGATCAGTGTCAGCATGTAGATATCTCACATTCAGGGCTGCAATGTACCAACATCTCTCAACCACTAGGTGGCTCCCTGCATTTGTAAATCTAATTAGGCTCCACCGTGGTGGAGTACCTGCCTGGTGTTAAAGACTGCAGTGAGGTGTAATAGTCACAGTGTGGCTACTTTATGTGTTTATATGTCTTCACATTTTAAGGAATTCAAGTATTCTACTGAAATGAGTCCAGTCTTTCAGGGATCTTTCACAGCCCTCCCTCGGCCTTTACATGAAACAACCCGTAATAAGTGATTATAGAGATATTGCCTGAGCAAAGCAACAGAGCAGGGTAATAAAGCTGCTGGTGTAATTAAGATTAGAGCTGTTTTCACTGGTTCTGACATGCACCAGAGACCCACGTCGGACTGAGAGAGGCTGGATAGGGAGGAAAAGAGGGAGAAAGTTAAGAGAGAGAGGCACGGCTAATCTCTAGTCCCGTGCCCATGGGCACAGTGGAGTGAGGGGGAGGGTGGTGTGAAGCCTTGATGAGGAGGAGGGCGAGGAGGCGTAACCCAAGCAGGGATGATTGCGGGGAACATGCGAGCTGGCGAGGGAAAGTTTGGGAAGAGGGCGAGAGGTCGTAGGTCAGCCTGGGTGAAGCTGAGCGCTGAGAGGAGACACGTCTGTATAGCTGCACACAGCAAATGAAAACATGAGACTGTATTTATACTGTAACATTAGATTTACAGTCTGCCTAGATGGTAATCAGTCACAATTACTTAAACTACTCCACCCCCTGGCATATTCTGACAACTGCCATAAAACTCACAATGTGCTGTAAATGTCAGCAATGATCCCCTAACAAACCACAGCGACTTATTACCATAAATTGTGTTTTTATACAGCTGTTTTTCATGTCATGATGAGGGCCCAGCATGTCAAATAAACATAAACACACAGCTCGCTGAGGCCATGACGGCAAGGCTCAGTTATCATGTACAGTACACATTCCTATCTCCTATATGTCGGGTTCATGAGCAATAAAGCACTGCAGTCTAAATATACATATGATTTAATTAAGATTTCTTCAGATTTCTTTTCTCTTTTATCAATTCACTCACAGAAAGTGGGTGGTCAAACAGTTGTGTTTGTTCCTGGCATTGTTAACAGTACGTTACAGTGATTGTGTGTGTACAGGCATCTGATTCAAGACACCCATTGTGCTGTTAATGGCACATCCAGGACATGCTCAAACCACACACCCATCCACTACTCTCTGTTACCAATCGGCTTGATACTCCCTCACTACGCAGGGAGCACGGCTACCGCTCCATTAAGTCTCGACTGTTCGCTGTCCTGGCTTCACAATGGTGGATCGAACTCCCTCTGCTCCCATCGGTGTGTGAGTGTGTTTGCATGAGTTAATAAGAGAAATGTTGTAAAGCACTTGGGGCAAAATAACTATATAAATATCGTCCATTTACCAAGATGAGTGATTAAGCAATCAAATAGCTAACAAATGATCAAGTCACCATCACAATGCCAACACGATGTTCACCATCTTAGTTTAACATTTGCTAATTAATACTAAGCTGATGAGAATGTCATTGGTTTTGCAGGAATTCAGTCTAAATATTTAACAACAAATTTAATCAAATCAATTACTACAATTCATCCAGAGGGGCAATCCATCCAGTAGTTGTCGAGATTTTTCACTAAACTCAACCTCATGGTGACTAAAGATAACAAATCAGAGGATCACCAAAGTCAGTGGGCTTCCTCCTCTGGGGACCATAAATGTCTGTAATTGTTAAGATATTTTAGTCTGGGCCAAAACAGGCCAACATTGCCATCCCTAGAAAAGTAATACCAATTAAATTATAGCATTACATTTGTCATTACACACCTGTCATAACACCTGCAGTTTCTGCAGCACTGCTCGGACACACTCACTTATACTCTATATACACCATAAATGCTACAAATAACCTCCTGGATGCTAAGCCGGAAACAAGAGGAACCAGTGTACAAAAGTGTCTTTGTTAGGGATTTAAGGAGATTTATGTAGCTTACTTTAGCCCCTACCAGGAGTCACTGTGTGTGGGTGTGTGTGTTTGAGCTTTGTGACTCTTAATGCTCGTTCCAGTAGGCCTCTGCTGCGCCCCAACAAGCCCACATCAGGCAAACCTGCGTCAACTGATTATGTGGGCTTACATTTACAAATGTGTAAGTGTGTCAAGGGTCTCTGTCGGTTCTTGTGTGACATTTTATCCGATATCCATCACACTGTTAAGACTATTCACAACGTGCTGAGTGTCAGTGTTGCATTACTGTAAAATAAACTGCAAACAAAGCGGAACTTGTTTATAATATTTCTAACCGTGAACACATTGCTTTTTGTTTACTGACGCAAGCTGTTGCCGTCAAACCCTCGTTCTTGCAGAAACAGTGTTCCGATAAATGGACGCTGCGTGCATGTGTGACTGTGGCCTTAGAAGGTAAAAAGTGTTTCCGATGGTTTGATTACACAGAATCACCCCAAATCCTCACAACAAGGTGAGATTACACAGAGAGGAACAAGAGGAAGTTGTAGGGAGGGGACTTACGTTGGGAAGCAAGGTCACTGCAGTTCAAGGGTGCATACAAATTACTGCTAATGCTGCTAATGTGTGTGTGTGTGTGTGTGTGTGTGTGTGTGTGTGTGTGTGTGAGAGAGAGAGAGAGAGAGAGAGAGAGAGAGAGAGAGAGAGAGTGTGTTTATATCCATTCCTCACAGATAATTTTTAACCAGCTCTAATGATAAATGTGATACGGTGACACAAATGACCCCGAGCTGAACAGTTTCACCTTGACGTAAAGGGTGGAATGCTAAACCAGCTCAAAGTGTGTGTGTGTGTGTGTGTGTGGGTGCGTGTGTGTGTGTGTGTGTGTGTGTGTGTGTGTGTGTGTGTGTGTGTGTGTGTGTGTGTGTGTGTGTGTGTGTGTGCGTGCGTGTGCGTGTGCGTGTGTGTGTGTGAGACTGATTAGCAGTTATTGGAGCAACGGGGGCGTTTGAGTCACAAACCTTTCTGAGGTAAACTCGTCCAGCCTAAGAGGCTTCACATCATGGTACCTAATGGATTAACCAACGTTGGCTTTGTTTTTTACCAACAACCACCAGCAATCTAGCTAACAGACAACTATGCCTCTAGAACGCTACTTTAGTAACTGCTAGGCCATCATCTATTTCAAATAGAGTTAGTTAGAAGTGTGAAGGTTGCATTTTTAAACAGTGAAGAGGGAAAGCATTTGAGGTCATGGGGAACTCAGAGAGCGTTTGGTGGGTTGTTGTGGAGTGCGCTTGCAGGATCCTTGGTGTTTCTACGGCAACAGGTAAGATGTGAATATAAAAACAAACAGAAATACATAACAAGATTAAATTCAGACTCGTGTGTACCACTTATTGTTTCAGTATGGGCGTCATTTTGTGATACACCAAGATGCACAACAGACTCCACATCCTAATAGATCCAAGTTCTGCAGCCAGAGCGTATATGCTAGTGTAAAAATACAAATAAGGACTAAAAATTCAGCATTAAATGCTAGTAGTAGTATAGTAGTTATACATTTTATCCAGTGGTGGAAGAAGTATTCAGATATTCTACTTGAGTAAAAGTACCACAGTGTAAATATACTCTGTTAGAAGTAAAAGTCCTACATTCAAAATCTTACTTAAGTAAAAGTACTAAAGTATAAGCATCAAAATATACTTAACATTCCATAAGTAAAAGTACTCATTGTGCAGAATGACCCATTTCAGAATAATATATATTATATTACTGGATCATAATTATTGATGTATTTATGTGTGAGCATCACTTTAATGTTGCAGCTTGTAGCTTTTCTTACCTAATATAATGCTGGGTAGCTTAACCTATAATAATACAGCATACTTTATAAGTTGATATATACAGTATTTTGAATGAATAACTTAAATCTGCAAATTAACTAAAGTAGGGATGCACCGACTTTTTCAGTCCCGATACCATTAGCAATACCTGGGCTTTGGGTATCAGCCAATACCGAGTACCGATCCGATACAAGTGTTTAATGAATAATCTGTCTGCCTCACTGTGTCGAAGTAACCGGGATCATTCTGTTATGTGTAAGTCAACATCAGACTTGACTTAAACATTGCTCTCCTAACTAAAACAAAATGTAACAAATAAATACACAGATATCATTTTACTGAATTGTTCTTTATTATTGAAATAATAAATCATGCACCAACAACTTGGTAAAAATCGTCAAAATTAACAGGAATTACAAATCAAGTGTAAATCTTTTTAGTGCAGCAAAAAATTGGTCAAAAATTAAAGAGGAATTCCAGTATATAATGTATATAGTATATAAACATAGAATAGAATTGAATTGAATAGATCGGCCCCTTTGTCACCAATAGCCGATCCAGCTATTTGAGTCAGTATCGACCCGGTATCGGTGCATCCCTAAACTAAAGTTATCAAATAAATGTAGTAAAAAGGACAATAGCTGGAGAGTTATCCAGCTGGGTTTTTTAAGGATTTCATAAACCCAAAATGTTAGAAGGTCAGGTGGTGATGTTGGCCAACTGTTCTTTTGACCTCCAAGAACTCCAAACCATGTCTCGGCTGATATATAGAGCACATAAAAGACATACTTGATCATACATAACCTTGCTATTATATGGTCCCTCCTCTGTTTTCCTCCGGCACACAAGGACAGATTGCACGCAGCTCTTTTTAGCCACATTAAATCATCACAGGGGAAATAGCTCTCTGGTTGCTGCCTCCTTAAAAAAAAAAAAAAAAAATATGGAACCCCCTCCACTTAAATTCAAACAGCTGCAGACACTGAACATTTACTGAGAGACATGTGCCTCACATCATACCAAAACCAAGTCTCTGTATCCAGCTGGGTTGCTGGGCTTATGTGATCACAAGCTGTTATACTTTCACACCTACGTGAGTTTAGTGTGCATTGTCTCTGTATGTTTGTGTGTTTATGGGACGGCTACATGCGCTTCTGTCTGTGTGTTCACATGTCTGCGTGTCTGTGTTGGCCTGTCTGCCTCTGTGTGTGTCCTGCAGACAGACATACGTGCCGGGAGCACATATATGTTAATATCCAGCTGGTCTATATGCAGCGTTAATTCCACTCTCACTCTATAAACGAGCAGAAACTATTCAGCCACATTCCCCTGATATCCCTCTGGTGCCGAATCCATCTCTGAATTACTGGTAAGCCAGAGAAACTGTTTCCATGTGTTTTAGTGGCGATCACCACTTAACCATGCTGCTTACCTCTTTTATACCTCACAGGAAAAAAAGATTGATTAATGAAACAGGCTTTCCTTTATAGTTTTTAAGACTTTGTTGTCATCTGATTCTATATCGTTCCACATGTGTTCACATTTGTTTTGGTGTCAGCACTCAGCTTTGGGAATCATCAGAATAAAGTGGTATAAATAAATAGTTTGACATTTTGGGTTTCTTGCTGAAAGTTAGATGAGAGGATTGATACCACTGGTTAGCTTAGCTTAGCTTAGCATGAAGACTGGAAGGGAAACAGCTAGCCCGGATCTGTCCAAAGGTGACAAACATACCAGCCTACCAGCACCTCTAAAGCTTACAAATAACGAGTATAACGAGATAACGAGTGAACGCAAATTTGTTTAAACGCTTCTAATATCTTTAACGCATTAAAGCTAATTGCGTTTTTCAGGTTGTAGCGGGCTCAGTTCTATAGCTAGAATTAATTTTTGGCGGGGAAAAACTGGCATGGCCATTTTCAAAGGAAATACTTTGACCTCTGACCTCCAGATATGTGAATGAAAATGGGTTCTATGGGTACCCACGAGTCTCCGCTTTACAGACATGCCCACTTTATGATAATCACATAGTCAAGTCAGCACACTGACACACTGACAGCTGTTGTTGTCTGTTGGGCTGCAGTTTGCCATGTCATGATTTGAGCATATCTTTTATGTTAAATGCAGTACCTGTGAGGGTTTCTGGACAATATTTGTCATTGTTTTGTGTTGTTAATTGATTTACAATAATAAATATATACACACATTTGCATAAAGCAAGCATATTTGCCCACTCACATGTTGATAAGAGTATTAAATACTTGACAAATCTTCCTTTAAGGTACATTTTGAACAGATAAAAAATTTGATAAATTTACGCTATTAGCTATGGACAATCATAAATATAAAATATTTTAATCGATTGACAGCCCTATTACAAATCAAATGCTGTATCTGTTGTTTAAACCTTACTGTGTCGGGCTATGTCTTGGTGAGGAGCAGTAACTTCCTGAAGTATCCACTGGTTGTCTGGCAACCTCACGATGACCACAAGATGCCAGGAAGTTGCTGTGCACGGCCAAGAAATACTCCGGAAAATAATCCCACAAAACCAAAACTTGTCATTGACGAGGTATTGCGAGATACACCATGTGAATTTTTAGAAACTTTTTACCATGTCATGATGCTGCTCTGGTAGAAGATCTGTGACGCACTAAGTGTCCTCTGGCAGTGATATGGTAATTACAACCATGAGTAAGCTATTACCAAAATGTTGTGACCATGACGGAAACAATTAAAATAATGACCAATATTAAGTGTACTTTAAATATCTTTATTATAACGTAGATCATCAGGTCAATGCTATCCCCCTGGGGTGGAAGTTCAAGTCAAGTCACTTCAGGGCAACTCAAGTTAGTTACTCACAACTTCCTCAAACATCACAGTTACAAGTATGACTGCAAGAATAAAGACTACCTTAAAAGCAATACGACAAATAAATGATGGCAAAGAACAGTAAAAGCAGCACAAAGTTGCATCACAGTGGAAATATTAACAGTATTTATATACATGTTAAAACCAGCTGACCCGCTGCTGCAACCCTCCCTGCAACTATAAAGAGGAAAACCATGAACTAAGTCTGACATCTGGTGGACAGAATCTGCTCACCAGCAACTCTGAGAATTTAAAATAAGGAAATTGTCTCTTTTTCAGTGTTGTTTGCTGTGGGAGTGGAGACCCTACTACAGGGAGAATTCACCAGCCTCGGCATCTACCTCGTGTAAGTCTTGATGTTTTGTAGTCCGCCTCGTATTATCCTGTATGAATATAAACCTACCAGAGAAACTCCTCCTGGCTCTGGCCTGCTTGAGACTAAACTGTTGGCATTCCTGAGTTATAAATATGCCGCCTGGATTTTAATATGGCAAAGAATGTGTGGCCTGAGGGCTTGTAGAAAACAATTACAATACTGTACCTGCCTTCATAATCACTCATACGGTATACACACACACACTTGCAAGGAGATGTTTAGAAGGAGTCAGAGGGATGACGCGAGGTGCAGAGGGCAGAAAAGAGACCAGTTCTTCAGTGCTACTTCCTATTATCTCTGTGGCTCGCAGCCAAACTCCCACAGAGCCGCAGGAAGACGTCTCCCAAGGGAGACCAGCAATGCATGACTGTTTATTCTGTCAGTACACATAAAGGCACATGAAACACTGCACACACACACACACACACACACAGAAACACACAACTCAGCGATAACTCTTTGGAGAGAGGGCAGTGTGCGATGACGGTTAGTCTGAGGGCATTTTTCTGGTTCACTGGATTTGATGGTTATCAGACTATTAAAACACAAAATAGAGAACAGGGCATGCTGTAACAGCAAACGGTAAAAAGACTTTTGCACCATATGAAGGCGATATCGCTTCACTGGAAGCATCCCCTTGCTGCCCACATTTTGGACAATTTAGAAAATGCAACCTTCACCCACAGCCCTGGATAAAATACACAGAAACAGACATATTTAGATGTAGTTAGAAACAGTGTCATCAGTTTAATCGGGCTCTTTCTCCTCCCAGAGTGTCATCTGTTGGCATCATGATGTTTGAGCTGGCCTATTTCCTGGACACCCTTCTGTTCATGTGTCTGCCGTGAGTACACAACAAAACGGTGTAAAGCAGGTCGAAAAAACTAAATCTAAACATGGACTCTCAATTTTATTATTAATCTGTCATTAAGTCTTTTTACTGTCAAAAGAGTGTAAAATTGTGAGAACGTGACTTTTCAGTCCCCGTTACTGCTTCAGTCTTCCTATCTTTCTCCATAGTTGTCCTCCAGACTGGCAGCTGTTTGTGTTGTGGGGGAAGATGGCTCGCATCGGAGGCTTCCATAAGTTCCTCTATTACTCCATAATGTCAGTGGTCTGCTTCTTGCACCCTGTGTTGGTGTGGCATGCGATTATCCCAGGTATTGCACCCAGCAGGTACTTTACATACACTGAGAATTACAGTACTGTTTACTGCGCCGTTGGTGTACAGAGGAGTAGATATTACCGTTAAAGGGATAGTTCAAGTGTTTTGAAGTGGGGTTGTATGAGGTACTTATCCATAGTAGGTGTGTTACCTACAGTAGATGACGGTCAGCACGCCCCGAGCTGGGAGAAACAGGCAGGAGTACCGACACCAAAGCAAAGCAATACAGCGCTGTGGACGGGGCCGACAGCAAAACAGATTTTAAACACCTAAAAGGAAGGCTCACTATAAAAAAAATCCATATAAGTTCAAGTATACGCTATATTTAGAATATTTACCACGCTTTATCTTGAAACTTTTCTATTCTCTCTTCAAAACCAGCAGGCTCAGATGACAAAACAGTTCAGTTTGCCATCTGGAAATATTCTAAATATAGCATACACTTAAACGGATATAAATTTTTTTAGGTGAGCCTTTCTTTTAGGTGTCTAAAATATGTTTTATTGCCGGCCCTGTCCACAGCGTTGTATTGCTTTTCTCCAGTGCTGGTACTCCTGTCTGTTTCTCCAAGCTGGGGACACGCCGACCATCATCTACTGTAGGTAATACACATACTATGGATAAGTACCTCATACAACCCCACTTCAAAACACTTAAACTATCCCTTTAGCAGTGGCTCCATTGCTTTCAAGTGTCCCAGTAAGCCGTGACGGTGCACAATAGCAGGACCCTAAAACTGAAGCAGCTAAATGGAATTTAGCCGTCATTCATTTGATTAAAAACACCTGCGCGTTTCCTACTGTAACATGTCAAAATGTCTTCTGTGAAAGAAATAGAATATCTTTTTCTGATTTGCAGGGGCAATGCTTCTTGTGACGGCCTTGTTCAACTTCATACTAAGCAAAAAAACAAAGGTCAAATCTCCCAAAAGGCCACAGCAGGAGAGCCACGGCGACCAAGGCCCGACCACCATCTGTGTGACAGAAGGGGCAGCCTCCAACAGCACCGTCTCATTCTTCCACACGATGACGGGAAGGAGAGGAGGGGGACTGGCTCTGGCAACCAGAGACCACTGCCTCGGCCCGGGAGAGAGAGGAGAGAGCGTCCAGGCCATGTTGGAGCTGGAGCTGGAGCAGACGGAAGCACCTAAAGGCACAGACGGAGAGAGGAGGAGGAGGAGGTGGAGAGAGAGGAAGCTGATATGCTTGAGAGGCAGGGAGGAGCCTGTGGAGAGGGAGATGGAGGAGATGGACGGATACTGTGAGCCAGAGCCAGACACCACCTCAGACACTGCGCCTATGATTACTGACTGAACGTCCCTCTGCGCTCAGACTGAGCTCCTTACTGATATCACACAAAGGAAAGCGTGTGTAATGTATTCATACTGGCTGAATGCAACTAGCTGGTGCTACACTGTGGTGGATGTTGAGCTGAAAATAACATTATAAAATGTCTCAACAGCATTGTTGAGCATTAAGTAATAATGTACACTGTATTTCAAGTAATTCTACAACTAAAATATGAAGATTTTTAGATATTTTTTTTAAATATTCAACTGATTTGTATATTTTTTACTTCAAAAAAAGATCCATCTATTTGTACAAAATGAAAAAAAATGAAGTATTTTTAACAACTGTTTGATCTTCAAATGTAAAAATTCAAAGAGATTAAACCATTTATACCTACATGAGCATTTTTTACTCAGATTTTTGCAAAGCCAGCACTGATTGCAGAGCAGACATTAATGCTGATCAATCCAATCCAGTTACTGCGGCATCCATTATTCATGAGGTAATAAATTAGATCAACTGTTTCAGTTCATTCACCGTCAGAGAAAATGTGCACGAATGTGACTGGGGAGTGTATAGCAGGCATTGGAGCTCGTGCAGGTGCGCGTGTTCGTCACATTCAAGTCTCCTCATTGTGTGTTTGTCATGTGCAAGCGGTGACCATGGAGACGGAGCTCTGGGAGGAGTGCTCACGTTATTATGGTGATGAGAAAAGCATCGGATCACCCACCGCAGACCTACGTTTCACCAAAAACACACACCAAACATAATTACAAGTATTATTCATGCATGTGTGCGTTGATAATATTAATAGGGTGTTTTGAGACCCGAGCTCTATAAATCACCCTGAAATTAGCATATCTGTGATACAAAAGCGAGTATGAAAAGCCATTTCATTTGTTTTTCTTTTGTTTTATCACGCTACAAATGATACAATTCTCCATGCACACATTCCTCTTTTGTTCAGGTCATAAATCAATACTGTTTGGTTCTGTCAACACACACACACACACTGTGCACACACTGTATTGCTCGGTCCTTTGTTCACTGAATTGTAGTAGATATATATATATAACTGCGTGTAGCCTTAAGAGGCAATCTCTCTGCAGTATCAAAGCTAAGGAGAGAATCAATAAAAGCTGAGAGCCCCATTCATCAGAAAGCACCTCACTGAGAACCGGGGTCAGACAGCAGACACGTGAAAAACACACTGACACATAAACAGCCCGTCGGTTAAACAGCTACCTAATTCTCCATATTTGACACAAATTACATCCCCAGGAGCTACACAGTGTCAAACATTCTTTTAAACGGGGTTTTTTTTTGCACACTATATCAAAGCCGTGACATGTGAATCCAGTCGGGAGGGATGAGATGTTTTGTGACGAGAACAGGGAGTCTTTGTTCAGAGTTTGCTGAGGCAGATAATCAGGGCTGTATGTATTATCATCTTCACAATGATCTCTGGTCAGTTAGAAACTGAGTGTCCCCCAGTATTGGAGATGGAAAGAACATCAGTGTTTCCAGTCTGCTTCCACCAACGTTGTCATATCCTTCAGAATGAGCTGTTCTCTGTGGGGGAAGTCATTCAGCTGCTGGAACAACTTACTTCCTCTTGTGCATGTTAAATCATAAATCCTATTCAGACAGAGAGAGAGAGAGACTTCCTACAGTTGGGGTTTCCACCCTACAATAGTTTCCTAGATGGCAGATCCAGGCTCAACAACAGGATGGGGAACATAAATCTTTACAGGTCACAGGGACTTCTTCCTCTACTGCTGAGCTGGAAAAAAAAAAAAACAGGATAGGTGCTTTAGTGGTTGTGCTAAAGGAATTAGATTTTCCTATCACTGCGTATACGTAAAGGCAGACAAAAAAGAATGAAGAGAATTGGTTATTTGTATTGTTTGGTTATGCAATGGCTTTGATTTTATCCTGTCAAACAACATACACATTTATACAAAACAAAAAAAGGGAAAAATCTAAAATGAAATAAAACACAACACACTTTAAAAAAGCACATAACACAAAATGCAATATTCATAACATTTAAGCTACAGGATAAAAGCACCAAAAGTTAATATAACTTAAATCAGCACTTGGGGCGGCTGTGGTTCAGAGGTAAAGCGGGTCGTCCACCAATTGGAAGGTCGGTGGTTTGATCCCCGTCTCCTCCAGTCCGCATGTCGAAGTGTCCTTGACCCCAAATTGCTCCTGAAGGCTGTGCCATTGGTGTGTGAATGAGTATTTAGATTAGATCCTGATGAGCATGTTGGTACCTTGCATGGCAGCCTCTGCCATCAGTGTATGAATGTGTGTGTGTGAATGGGTGAAAACATGTAGTGTAAAGTGCTTTGAGACTAGAAAGTCTCTATATAAAATAAATAAAAAACAAACAAAATTAGCTGAGAAGGGTCAATCGAATCTTCACCTCCATGTCATATTGGGGGAAAAAATGTACATCTAGAATTATGTTTCAAAATACAAGATACGGGTGTCCATTCAAAATGTTTTTGTACTCGGAGTGGTCAACAGTGCACAGGTAGGAAATGCATTTCCAGCATCAAATGAATATGTGATTTTTTTGCATGAAACACATCAATGAACACATTCCAATGTGACCTCTAATCTGAGTTTTCCAGTAGATTATAGGTCAAACTAATAAAATCAGTAAAAAAAAACAAAAAAACTTTCAAGTGATGGCTGTGATGTGACTGAGGAGGCTGAGAAAGCACCTTGATCCAGAGGAGAGAGGTATGCAGCCCTCAATCTGTTCGACCCGCCCAACGCTCGATGCTGATTGGCTGAGGAGTCGCCGCGCGGCCTCCTATTGGCTCATCCTGTTGTCAGTTTGATCTTCCAGGCTCTGAATACTGCACGAACAGGCAGGCATGAAGACTGATAGCGGGATACATCGCTGCTGGATAATACGGAAGAAGACGGAGGACGCACTCTGATATGGTAAGAAACCAAACTGATCATATTTACTGCAGGATGTTTTTACACAAAGAATGATGAAGAGGAACTTTATCTTTGCGATCATGGTGTTTAACCCAGAACACATGATGCCCTATAATAAGAGATGGTCTGAAGTTGGATGCAGGTTACTAACGCTTTAAATACATTTTATTTTTTTTGCATTTTGGAAATGTGATTGGTATGAAAAACTTTAATTTCCTTCCTTTTTCCTCATCTTTAATCTGATCTGCTGTATGCTGCATTGGAAATAGATTAAATCAATCTTCAGCAAGTGATTTAAATCTAGACGTTTGTGGATATGTCCTGTAGCCTGTGTGCGTTATTTGGAGCTGATGATTTTACGCATGGGAATATGGGATATTGTCTCCAGGCGCAGCTGCCAGAGAGTAGGTGTGATAATTGGATATGAATCTCGCGATGATCAAACCAATTAGCAGACCTGCAATGAAGGTTTTCTTTGTCCACCAGTGGGAGCTTTCACACAGAGGTAAAGTGCGTAATTTATTCACAAAAGAAGAAAAAGAAGAAGAAGAGACAAATTATGTAAATTCACTAAAATCTGAGTGACCCTTTTGCTCCATCTCCTCTGCAGCCATGTGCAGTGGCTGAATAATTCATAATAATGGTGACAGACTGGAATCCTTTAAGTAATGGAATATTTATGCAGCCATTATTATGTATGAATATGTATAAGAGATGGACTGACCATCCCATTATGCACCTACTTTGTCAGCAGTTTCCTTGGAGGAAAGTGGAGGTGGGTAGAGGTCATTAAAGGGGCTGCTGTTGCCTCTGTTATTATTAACATCAATATTTTGGGGAATTTTCAATATTTTGGGGGATTTTCATTTAGCTGATGAACAAGTCCAGTAGAGGAGTTTGAGTTTGAATCTTCAGCTGTATGAAGATAATAACAGGAGCAGCATTAAATCTAATAGACTCCCTCTTTCGTGCTCAGTGTTCATTGTTTAGCTGAATCTGCACCTCACCTCCCAGAGATCACTTCCCAGTCAGACAGTGCTGTTGGCCAGTTAGTCTGTTTCCTGGTTTTTGTGGTGACTACCGCTGCTCATGCAAGCATTTTTTCTTTCTTCTATTTTTTGCCCCTATAAGAGACTTCTGTTTCAGCTGCAGGAAATGCAAAAGAATCACTTCCTGTGTACCAGAGCTCATTCTTGGGAACAATCTACCACCTCATTTGCTTTTAAGAATAACAAACAAGGGGTTTAGATGAACCAACCAGATTAAAATGATTATGAATGGATGAGTAAGATATCTAAAGAAGTATATCAAAGTGGAACTTGCATTTACATTAAAGAGGTCACACACTTTTAACTGATTAACCTCCCTTCTTTATCATCTGACCAGTCTGTGCTCTGCAATCAGCATGTTCAGTGCACTGAAGGCTTTTAGACACTAGGTGGCGCCGACATCCTGATTGTGGATACAGTGATGAGTATTTTAGAAACTGTGCATTAGAATCATGTGTTCAAATGTGAACTGTCAGTGTCAGTTTGTAGCAAACAGTAAGATACAGTTAGAACAGATAGAAGACTCTTTAAGGAGGTTTTAATAACTGCCAATTTTTCCTAATTCTGTCAACAGAAAACCAAAAACTCACAGTGGTGAAACCAAAAGCTCAGACTTATATGTATAAATATAAATAATCAAAATGGTGTTACCTTATGTACATTAAACTTTTACTTCAGATACCACAAACAATCTACTGAATACTGAACACATATCATAAAAGTTCAATTATTTGCATATTTAACTATTTTACACGCTCATTCATGTGGTTACTTTTCAATGGCAGGACGGTGTTTGTGGTTTGTTGCAGGAAATGTTAAGCAAGTCTGAAGATGTTAATCAGTTTGGAACTCATTCTTAGCCGGTGGCTAATGTTAAGATCAGAAGAGCAGTAGTGTGTAATAATAAAAACACTGTAATGTAAATCTTAAATAGGATTTTAACAGTGGTGTGAAAGAAGTATTCAGATCCTATACTTAAATTGAATGCAGCAGTAATGCAGTGTAAAACTACTCGATTACAAGTTCTGCTGGCCAGATTATACTTCAGTAAAATTACAGACGTATTATCAGCAAAATATATTTAACAAGTAGGCAGCAGAATAGCCCCAGTGTATTTTTGTATAATTATTTATGTATCATTATTACTGATGATATGAAGCTAAATTTCAATAATTGATAAGCTGTTGAGTAGTTTATTATGCAGGAAATTTAACAAGCTGATCACAGGTTTAGATTTAGAGTGTAACATCTCAAAAGTAACTACACATGCATTTAGTGGTGTAAAAGGTGCATTTTCTGTATGAATGATAATGTATTTACTCTGGATTTTAAAGGGGTCTTCTGTTGGCCATGTGCCATCCAGTAACAAGACAGTTATCTAAACAGCTGTTAACAGCTGTTAACAGATCCTCTCAATCAGTATCCCGTCTATTTCATCAGCAGATGAGTAATATTTCACTTCAAAGTCACCCAACAGCTTCCATCGTATTCATCACTAACATACTAGATGTGAAAAGTCCCCTTAATTAACCGGCCCAGCCTGGGACAAAGCCTGCCTTGTTGAGCAGTTTACTTTCACTTTCCATTTGACTGTCGAGCATTAGCTTATAACAGGATCACATTTCAGCTTTGCAAAAGCCCATATCGTTGTCAATAGATGTTCTAGGTGGAAAATAAAACAGGTTAGCGCACGCCTCAAGTTATTCACTTTCCATTACAAGGATTGATGTGGGCTCACGGCAAAAGTATTATGTGTTTGTGTGTGTGTGTTTACTCTCTCTTTTTGGGGTCTATACTGTCACATGCTTTACAATAAATCACAGAGCTGGTGTAAAGCATGTTTACTAGCCATCATAAAACACTTTCACCAGTTCACCTCAGTTATCACCTCAGTTATGCAACACCAACAGCGGCCCATAAAAGTATTAAACTATAACCTGTGATAAGCACATTTAACGGTGTAATGCTTTCCATATGCTCTTACATCAAGTGGCCCCGCCACAGAACGAGATATTTATACATTCACACAGTATATCACAACACACAGTTAGCTCCTGTTGTAGCTCTGAGATGTTTGTGCAGATGTTTTAAAGGAGACATGTTTACTTTGTGCCTGCTGCTGACTCACATCCTGTAGTTTATTAACTAAAGCTGAGGCTGTGGTAGGTTCGCCGACCTCTCATATCCTGCCAAGGAAGTGATCTTCTTTCCCGACATTCGGCTCTAAAGATAATCAGGAGTTTGGACAATAAATCTCACACAAGGTCACACTGTTATTTTGATATCTTTATTTAAAAAAAGAAACAATGTCTGAAAAATGTTCACATCCATATAAAAATAAATAACCAACTAAGTCTCTTCAGTTCGCTTTTCCAGCTGCATACACAGAATTATACATGAACAATACATTGAACATTTAACAGTGTTTTAAAGCTTTAAACTGTTAACATTTATGGCGAGCCTCCAGGGCTCAGTTTTCAACTTTACGTCAGTCATTTGCACAGAAAAAACAAAGCCCCCTGCTGCTGGCCTATGAATAGAGTTTGATTTACAGCTCAGACAACACTTAGGGGAGCTTGATGTCTGAGCTGTGTGACGTTTATAGAAAGAGAAGTGGTAGCGTGCTGTTTTTTGTTTTTTTTAAACGGCCTCTGGTGGCCTGGGAGTCCGCAGTGTGGCAAGAATCAGCATGAGCACGCTTCTCTCTGTGCAATAGCTTTTTCTAATTTGTGTCAGGCTAGTTGATTATTGGGAGTTAGAGGATGAGGCTTTCCTGTTGTGACCCGGACTCCTCTGCCGAGAGCGGTGGCGCTGACCTCCTCTGCCTCTTCCTCTCCCTCCCCTCCTCCTCCTCTTCAGACACAGCGTCACATCACGACCCAACCTGTGAGCTCTGGAAAACACACAAAGAAGTACGAACTTTAGCCTGGAGGAAGGGCTGTGAATTGATACTCCCACACATTATCAGACCAGTCAAATATTTGGATACAGTGTTTGTTGGGGCATGAATAGCTTTTGTGGAAGAATCCATCACATACACTGAGAAACGACAGCATGAAAATATTACAAAATTTGGTACTAAATTAGTTGATTTACACTATATGTTAGAGGCACCACCTGTCATTCTTTTCTGTCTCACAAGTAGCAAAACATGTGGAGGAAAGATCAAGAAACTGCTCGACTACTGTAGGTGCTTTGTCACGAGAAGAACCGGCTTGGCAACAAATACTGTTAGCGGCGATTTACGGGAAATGTGAAGACGGGTGGAACCCCTCTATGACCAACAATCTATGTTGTAATAAGAATAATTATATTGCTGTTCTGTGCAATTAACTTAGATTGACATGATACTCTGGAGGTTGACAATGCTGTAGTATCCCTTATAAAACCCTTACAAAGGTAAGGTTTTCAGAACACATGCCTTTAGTGAGTGTGTGTCTACTAGTTTACTAAAAATTTAAGTTTCACTGATTGAGACTCACCTATTCCAGCAGCGAGTCAGCTGTCTGCCCATCAGTGCCCCTGGATCCAGACACACTGGCTCATTGTTGCTCTTCAGTGTGACTCTGAAAAACATGTAAACCCACACGTTTACTCATCTGGACATGTGTGTGCATGACTGTATGTGTGTGTGTCTGCGGAGATGTCTGGTACTCACATTATTGTGACTTTGTCACAGCTAGGGCTTTTTGGGTAGACCGCGAGCTCTTTCAGCTGCCCTCTGACACCCGGCTGCGTCTGCGGACACAAACATCTTCCCGGGACGAACGTGCTGTCCGACTCTCTCACTGCGCAGACACAGTAACAGGATTACAGGTTAATTCAATACAGTGCAGCAAACAAAGAGCAAAGATTAAGTTACCACAGGCTCAGACAGCTTTGCCCCACATAAAAACAGCAATCCCCAGTTTTACTGTATCCACATTTTATGAAAGAACACACAGATTTAAGCATATATGATTCTTACCTGTGATCAGCACACAGCAGAGGCTCAGGAAGGCGAACTGACAGACTGACTGAGGATAAAGCTTCATGCTGGAGACGAGCTGAACATTGACTCTGAGCCCCTTAGCCACACACGCTGTTTTATACTCTTGCTCCTCCCCCCGCATACACAGAGCCGGGCTTTTCCAAACCAGGAAATTCCCCAAGGCACTTTCCCTCTTGAAACGTCAGGTCGCAGGACTCAGGATGCATGTAGGAATCAGGGACACCATTCCTCTGTCTTGTCAGAAAAAGACTTGACACCCTGAAGGACACAGAGATTAATAAGCGTCCTTCTGTTTTTGCTGTGTGCATTAATGGACAAAAAAAGACACCAGTGTTGCAGACCGGTTGTGTTCTTTAGAAACTGTGCCACAGAGATGACCGTTTCTTATCATTATTATGATGCTAACTGTTCATAAGAAGCTCACCATAGTGGCAGGAGTTATCTGTGAATAAGACAGAAGACACAGTGTTTTGCTTTGTTGAGCTTTGCCACGACATGTTACTCCGTTGGCTCTGTGTCAACAACACCATGTGATTTCTCCTAAATCTCTGCCCCTGCTTTTACCACCGGAGCCAATTGTTCAAAAGCGTTTGATTTAAAACACTTTTTCCAGTCCTTGTATTTGATCAGAAACAAAACAGGACAACACATTAACCTAATATGCATATCATTGTTTTTGTTGTTATATATATTCTCTGTGGTTGTCTGTCATCTTTTTAAAAGCACATGGTCAAAGGAATGTTCTCTCTGGGATTATTTAAGGTTATCTGTACATGCACATCATCATTTATTAGTTCTGATTATACACAGTGTTATAGACATCTTGCAATCTTTATGTCATTATTAATGGTGTGTTTTTCTTCCACAGCTGGACTCGTGTCAGAATGGGTGAGCGTCAGACCTACGTGAAGCTCAGTGAAGAGAAACTTATACCAAAGTAAGTCCTTTTAGTTCACTCGCTGCAAAATTACAATAGTGATTACGTGTATTAAATGTAGGGCTGTCAAAGTTAACGCGATAATAATGCGTCAAATTCCTTTTAACACCACTTTTTGTCTTTAACGCATTCATTTAACTTGCATTTTTAGGTTGCAGTGGGCTCAGTTTTGAAGCTAGATACTGGAGTATAGTATAGTATAGATACTGGAAGATATTGGTATCATATGAAACTATAAAACCTAAGGAATCCATCGGTACCAACCATGTCATACTAACTTGTTAAGAAGGAGGCTATATGTGCGCCTGGGTTAGCTCAGTTGGTAGAGCGGGCGCCCACGTAACAAGGCTTGGTCCTGACCGCGGTGGCCCGGGTTCGAATCCGGCCTGTGGCCCTTTCCGCATCCACTCTCTCTCTCCCCCCTTTCCAAGACTCTATCCACTGTCCTCTCAATAAAAAAGGGAAAATGCCCCCCAAAAAAAATAACTTTAAAAAAAAAAAAGAAGGAGGCTAAATAACGCTTCAAACTTACACTCAATTTTGGCGAGGAAAAACTGTCATGGTCATTTTCAAAGGGGTCCCTTGACCTCTGACCTTAACATATGTGAATGAAAATGGGTTCTATGGGTACCCACGAGTCTCCCCTTTACAGACATGCCCACTTTATGATAATCACAATGTAGTTTGGGGCAAGTCGTAGTCAAGTCAGCACACTGACACACTGACAGCTGTTGTTGCCTCATGATATGAGCATATTTTTTATGCTAAATGCAGTACCTGTGAGGGTTTCTGGACAATATTTGTCATTGTTTTGTGTTGTTAATTGATTTCCAGTAATAAATGTATACATACATTTGCATAAAGCAAGCATGTTTGCCCACTTCCATGTTGATAAGAGTATTAAATTGTTGAAAAATCTCCCTTTAAGGTACATTCTGAACAGATAAAAAATGTGTGATTAATTTGCGATTAATCGCGATTAAATATCTTAATCGATTGACCCTAATTAAATGTCATCGTTGCTTGCATTGTGTGAGAGCTACGAGTGCTAATGCTCATCATGGTCTTGTGGTCATATTCAGGTCTGATATCTTGTCACTGCTGAGGACCTACAACTGTTACCACGAAGGGAAAAACTTCCAGCTGAGGACGCGCGAGGTAAGAAAAACAGATCAGACAGATCACCTGACAGGAGACGGTGTTGTCAGAAATAAAGAGGTATACAGGGAGTGTTATAGACGATTGCTCGGTGGTATGTGTGTGGGCGTGCTGGATTGCAGGACATGCGGTATTGTAAAATGGGTCGCACACATAACAAAACTGTAACCAGAACTGTGATTTTTAAGCAGATAATGAGGACAAAAAAACTGAGACCAAATAAGCTTCCAATGTGGCAGCATAAAGTACAGAACATGCCATTCCTGAGTTCTTGTCTAACATGCCAAACGGCTGACAAACAACCAAAAAAACCCTATGCCCTCAAAGTGAAAATGGAAATGGAATGAGTCTCAGATTTCAGTAATATGCACTAACTGCTTAGCAAAGTATTTCCACAGTAAACGTTTTGCTGTTGTGGTGGGTTTGGTTATTTGTTTGATAAGTATTCTATGGGTTTTATGGTCAGGAGTTCCCCTTTGTGTTCACCAGCAGGTTTTTGAGTGTGTGTGTGTGTGTGTGTGTGTGGGACAGGGTGGTCATGATCTGTCCCACCAGCCAGACTCACTACATTTCATTCTGGGAAAATCCCCCCACTGTCATAGACATAAGAGTCCATATGTCCAATTATGTCTGTGACTGTTGCAACATACACATGTGTAACTGGAAATACTGTCGACCTCAAATTTGCATCACTTATTTATGTTTATATTGTATCCTTATTTTCTAACGTGCACTATCTGTGATGTGTTAGATTCTCATTTTGCTTTTGCTTGTATGATTTTCCTTTTTTATATTCATATTTAATGAGCATTGTTGAAGGGAACCTGAGATCCGAGATTTTCTTTGCCAACAACTGCTTCACTAACAAGACCACGCCATTAGCGATATGCATTTAGAAGAGTTTATTACATATAGGAGATGGAGGGGAGCCATGATGATGCAGGAGGGATGGATGGATTAAGGGTCTGGAAGGAGGATGAAGGGATGTGGGGATGAAGGGTAGAGGGATTGAGGTGCAAGGTGAAGAGGGATGAAAGGATGAGGGGAGGAATCAGGGTCGTGGATGGATGGATGGATGGATGGATGGATGGAGGAAAGGGATCTGAAGGGTTGAGAAAGAGCTCCTGGTCCGTGGTTTGAGGTAAACGTTTTTATGCCTCCACGTCGGCGACGGTCATGGCCGGAGGCATTATGTTATCGAGTTGTTCATTCTCATGAATGCGATATCTCAGGAATGCCTTGAGGTAATTTCTTCAAATTTGGCACAAACGTCCGCCTGGACTCAAGGATGAACTGATTAGATTTTGCTGGTCAAAGGTCAAGGTCACTGTGACCTTATGGCCCCCCATTCTCTTGATATCTTAGGAACACCTAGAACAAATTTCTTCAAATTTGGGACAAACATCCACTTGAACTCAAGGATGAACTGATTAGATTTTAGTAGTCAGTGGTCAAGGTCACTGTGGCCTTATGTCCTTGCCATTCTCTTGACATCTCAGGAACACCTCAAGCGAATTTCTTTTTTTTTTTGTGATCAATTCTTTTTTATTGAAAAGGTATAGAGAAAGATGTTACATATCATTCATTTTATCCCTTTTATACATCCCCCTCCCCCCATACACAGGTACATATACAAAGCCCTCATTCCAGGTCTAATGCACAACCCTATGTCCCCCCTCCCTTCCCAAGGCGACCCCTAAATACCCCCCCCACCCCTGATCTCTTTCCCCCAAAACCAAAAAAAAAAAAGTCAAAGTTACTGTCGATCACGCTATGTTTTTATCTTTAACTAGATTGTAAGCTGCATCCCACGCTCTGAGGGTCTTACCGCTGGCCCCGTGCATTCGGGCCACGGACCCCTCCATCAAGATAATTTCTAACATCGAGTTAGTCCACTGTTGTCTAGTCAAGGAGTGCGGTGGTTGCCATCTTAAGGCCAGCATTTTCTTGGCTGCAGTGAGACCAGCCCATAAAATACGTTTCTGTTGCAAAGACAGATTTAAAGAGGAGTCATCAGTTAATAAAAATAAAATAGGTGAGAGTGGAATCCTAACTTCAAGAATGTCGCTTAAGGTGAGAGATATTTGCTTCCAGAATTGAGACACAGCGTGGCATTTCCAGTACATATGCAAGAATGAACCCAGAGCACCAGATGGACACAGATCGCAGTTGGGAGATGTAATGATCTTCATAGAGTGACGCTTTCTAGGGGTGAGGTACATCCTGTGGGCAAATTTATAGTGTATTAATTGATGATCTGGATTTTTAGATGTACCACACAAATTTTTCCACACCGTGTCCCAGGAAACCTCTTCGTCATTTATATCGGTTAAGTCCCTACGCCATGCAGTTTCTACTGGTAAATGTTTACATGGTACAGAAATAAATGTGTAAAGTTTAGAGACCATTCCTCGTGTTGATCCCACTGAAGCCAATATTTTATGAAGAGGGTGTGTAAGGAGCGTTAATCCCCATGGTACACCATATGTCCGCATGGCTGACCTCAACTGCAAGTAGAAAAAAAACGATGAGCCCGGGAGATCATATTCAGCGCGTAAATCGTTAAAGGCTCGTAAGCCACTATCACCATACAGGTCCTTTAATATATTTACTCCCCTGATCTTCCATTGTGGAAATGAGAAAGGTATGTTGCCGGAAAGAAGGGAGAAATTATTGAAAATTGGTGAATGATTGTGCCATTTAAGACCTGCATGCGTCTGCTTCATTACAGTACGGTAGGTTACAAGTAGAAATGAAATTATAGGGCCTAAACGTAATTTGGCTTTTTTCAATGGTATGTTGGAATACACTAGGTCTTGTAGTCTATGAGGCGACGATAAATTTTCCTCAATTGGTCTCCAAGAGGCTGAAGAACTTGGGTTGAGCCATGTAGAGAGAGGACGTAACACAAAGGGCCAGAAGTACACCTTAAAGTTTGGTAGGCCCAGCCCTCCCAGTGTCCTGTCTCGTTGGAGGGTTGTGAATTTTAAACGAGGCCTCTTTCCTTTCCATATGAATTTGGAGATTGACGTATGAAGTTTTTCCCAAAACCCAATAGGAGGAGCAAGAGGTATCATAGAAGAATAAAAATTAACACGAGGGAGTACATCCATTTTAACTATTGCTATTCGGGCTTGGAGTGAATTTGGGAGATTTGCCCAGCGTTCGAAATCCTTCTCTAAGCAATTGTATATATTTTGAAAGTTTCGTAGTGCAATGGCTGATATAGAGGGGAAAATATCAACACCAAGATATCTGAAACACTTAACTATTGGTATATGGGAGGGCATGGGAGTTTGAGAAATAACTGAATTTAAATGCATCAATGCTGATTTTGTCCAATTGATTTTATATCCTGATAGCAAGCTGAACGAATCGAAAGTAGAAAGCAAATGTGGTAAAGAAGGACCTGTGTTACCTAAATAAAGAAGGATATCATCAGCATACAATGATATCCGGTGATCGGTGTTACAAAAAGTGATGGGATGTACTAATGGATGTTGTCTGATTTTATGCGCCAAGGGTTCAAGGGACAGAGCGAATAGTAGCGGCGAAAGGGGGCAGCCCTGGCGAGTTCCCCTAGAAATTGGAAACTGAGCGGAGCAAGTATTGCCAGTGATGACCATTGCCGAAGGATTTGTATATAAAACTTTGATCATGTTAATGAATTGTGTACCTAGTCCAAATTTATCTAAAGTAGCCCAAAGATAGTCCCATTCTAGCCTATCAAACGCTTTCTCAGCATCCAACGATAGGACCGAACAGGGAGAGTCAATACTACCCGTTGCATGGATAATGTGCAACAGACGACGTACATTATCAGATGCATGACGAGTTTTAATAAAACCAGTTTGGTCATTGTGTATCAGTTTCGTAAGATGTACCTCTAATCGGGTTGCAAGTACTTTAGCATATAATTTAATATCTCCATTCAGAAGGGAGAGGGGTCTGAAGTTACCGCATTGAGTCAAATCTTTATTTGGTTTGGGAAGCACTGTGATTATGGCTGTGTTGGCACTTATGTTAAATTTACCCTTGTCAATTGCTGTATTAATCATATCCAATAGCAGTGGGCCTAGTTTATCCCAAAAAGTAAGATATAGTTCCGGTGGAATTCCGTCCAAACCTGGGGATTTGCCTTTCTTCATATTACTCAAAGCCATCCTTACCTCTTCTAGGGAAATGGGGGTATTGAGCACTTCATTGTCATTGTCAGATACAGAAGGCAGATTAAGTCCTTGAAAAAAACCTGTACATGTACTTGTATCAAGTGAGATTTCAGATTTATAAAGGGTGGAATAAAAGTTCTTAAATTCAGTGTTGATATCCCGAGGGTCAATCAAAGTACGGTGAGGTGTTTTTATGGCCGTAATAATTGAATATTTTTCATGTTTTTTCAATCTTAAAGCTAAAAGATGGCTCGGTCTGGCTCCATTAAAATAGTATGTTCTTCTGGTCCTGTGCATCAAAAACTCTGCTCTACGTCTCAACAAAGAGTTGAGTTCAGCTCTTGTCACCACTATACTCCCCTGTAACACCTCTGAATGTGTAACTTGTTGTTGAGCCTCAAGCTGAGCGAGAAGATTCTCCAGTTCAGCTATCTTGCTAAGTTTACTTTTATGAAGGTGAGAGGAGAATGCAATTGAGGAGTCCCTAATACAGCCCTTTATGGCATCCCATAAGAATCTCGGGTCGTCTACTGAGCCAACATTAAAACCTATAAAGGTATTTAGTTTTTCCCTAAGAGAGACACAAAATTCTTCATTTTTGAGAAGCGAGACATTAAAACGCCATCGTGATGCCCTGGGAGGCATGCCCTGGAGTGTGAACTGCGCTGAGACAATACTGTGATCTGATAGAGAGCAGGGCTTGATTACAACACTATGTATTTCAGAGAAAGATGCAGGTGAAGCTAGTATATAATCTATTCTAGAGAAACTTTGATGTCTTGCTGAGTAAAAAGTATATTGTTTAGATGTAGGATTGATCGTTCGATATAAATCTGTTAGATTAAGTGCTGATATGAAGTTCTGAAAATCTTTAGATGTATGTAACTGGGTGGACGTGATACGCTGAGCAGATTTATCCAATGTGAAATTTAGAAAAGAATTCATGTCTGCACCAATAACAAGTGAGAAATCCTGAAGATGTAGTAAGGTTGCTGTTAAATTTGGAAAAAACTCTGGTTCATATTGGGATGGAGCGTAAACAGAAATAAAAGCGAATTTACGCCCAGATACACTAGTCTTGATATAAGAGATCCTACCGTCCTCACTACCAAATTGTCCTATTATATTAATTGAGAGATTACGTTTCAGTACTACTAATGAGCCCCTGGTTTTGGTATCTACCGATGCAGATGCAGCCACATAGTAGTGTTTATTCGAAAAACGACGAACATCTGCCGTTCTTAAATGAGATTCCTGTATGAAGGCAACATCCACTCGTAATCTACGCAGGAAGTCTAAACAGGCCGTGCGCTTAATTTGACCATTCAACCCGTTTACATTCCAGCTGACTACATGTATATTACTCATGTTGACTAAAAATAACTAATATATGTTACAGTATATTTGAAATCAGAGAGGAAAAAATAGCATATTCCCCAAGTAATGCAGTGATCCGACCACAGTATGAATTTAGAGAAATGAAAGAGATCAGTCCCATCCCAAAAACCCCAGTCGCCATAAACCCGCCACTCTCCAAACAACATGAGAGCATAACAAATAAAAATAATAACAAAAGAAAAAAGAACCCCACACACATACATAATAATAATGATGTTAATAAATAAAGTAAAATTATAAAAAACACACAAACAAACAAACAACTCCCTGACTCCTCCTAGGGAGTCGGAGTTTTCCCCATCAGCTGGACCCGTGATCCTCGAGTGGCATGTTGTGGCGTTCTTGCCACCATCGCGTACAGCAGCCCCCCCTCCCTCCCCATAATAGAAACAATTGTATCATACCTTAGTCGTTTTAATTACACAGTAGATTTAAACTAAATTAATCAAGTGTACTGTATAAGTATTGAGTTTTAAGAACAAAAAGAGTGCAGGCTTAGGGCTTGTAGCTTATAGCACAATTAGCATCGTGTCAGATATCTAGTGCTGCAAAAGTCCAAAGCCAGCCTGTCCTAGTTAGAGACACAGCATACAGAACAGAACGGAGCACAACATTGAAGTTGGCTTTCCTTATTAAGAAACAAAGAAAAACTGATACTTAAATAAAAGAGATGCAAACCAGTAATGAGTTTGCATATGCCATATCTTATATCTTACAGTCCACTTCTTATAGTTCACACTGAGCTATCCAGCCAAGTTACCTGAATGAGTGGAGGCTCTATTCTTTTAAGGAGTGCACGAAGTTATTCGCCTCTTGTGGAGTGTTGAAGAGATGGGTCACTCCTCCACCTGTTGCCTTAAATTTCGCTGGATAGATGAGAAAAGTACGAAAATCCAGTTTCTGCAGAGCGTCCATTGCGTTGGAGAAGGCCAATCTGCGCTTGAAAGTATGCGGGCTGTAGTCAGGGGTGAAGCGGATGGTCTTCCCTCCTATTTCCACGGCGGTGCTCCGAGCGGCTTTAAGTATCATGTCTCTGTCGGTAAAACGCAGCAGCTTTAAGATGAATGAGCGAGAGAAAGGCTTGCCATTTGCGTCTTCCTTGGGAGCTCCTACGCGGTGTGCGCGCATGATTTCAACTTGACCCAACGCTGGAAACCACTGTGGGATGGCATCCGACAGGTAAGCAAGAGCATGGGATGTCTCTGCGTTTTCGGGCACACCGTGCACACGGATGTTATCTCTGCGTGACCTGTCCTCCATGTCAGCTATCTTGTCCTCCAACCGGGCGCGACATACAGCGAGCCGGCTGTCCCACTCCGCCGAGCGATTTTCGCTCTCCTCTATATAATCCACACACTTTGAGATATCAGCTTTCATGACAACCATCTCGCCACGAAATACAGCAGCTTGCGCATCCACCAAAGCCTGCGTCTTACTTGTCAGTTGAGCGACAACGTCCTCCACAAGTCCAGGGATAGCTTCCTTGATAGCTTCTGAAACTGCTAGCTTAACTAGCTCAGCCAACTCCTCGTTGTCAGCTGAACGAGAAGCTACCGACGTTTTACCAGCCATCTTCCTTGTGTTCGCCGCCATCAGCGTGTGTGAAATGCGTTTAGAAATCGATTGAGGCGACCAAAACTTTTAAAAAGTTTGCTAAAGTATGAAGATATCATTAAACTCTGCGGGGGTTCTGCGGAGCGATGGTCTATGCCTACTACATCTCCTCGCAAAGGTCACGTGACTTTCTTCATATTTGGTACAAATTTCCACCGGTACTCAAGGATGAACTGATTCGATTTTGGAGATCAAAGATCAAGGTCACTGTGACCTCCCAAAACACGTTTTTGGCCATAACCCATAACTAAGAATTCATATTATGACAATTTCACACAAATGTCTGACAGGATAAAATGATGACGTGATGACATTTTAGACAGACATGGATGTAAACTTTAACTTGACTGGTTGGCGGAGGCATACAGACGCGAGGCGGTAATTCTAGTTTCATTTTTGTTGTCACTAGTGCAGAGCCCTTTTTGGGCTTGTGTGCCCATCCAGTTCAGGCCGATTGCTTGGCCTCCAGAAGTGTTGCTTGCAGCGTTGTTGAGAACGCGGTATGGCTGCTTGCATCTGCCAAGTGTGAAGTTGATTGGATGAGCGGATCATGAGATATGCAAAGGACAGTCATACGTACATACACAGGCAGACAGAGATTTCTTCCTTTATAGTTAGATGATGCTGATACAGCACCACCTTTTTGCCAAATGGCACCAAATTTGCCATGGTCACTCAGACATCATATCTACACATGTCCACCAAATGTAGTCTCAATAGCACAAAGCGTTCAGGGGACATGTCATTTTTTATTTTGTAATATAAGCCCTGTCCACAGCATTTTAGCTAACTTTGAGGGCCAGTTATAGAAAAACTGAAATGAACATCAACAATCCAAAAATATAACTTTTTCCGGCTTGGTCCAGAGATGTTCTGTACCAATTTTGGTGATGATTGCTCAAAATCTGTAGGAGCAGTAGGGAAAAACAATCCGATTTTCCGTTTGTTTTTATTGAACACTGATATTGGATGAAGAGAGAGGCCTATTAAACTCATCATAGAGAATGACTCAACACATTGCATCACACCAATATAACTTTTAATAGGTCATTTGAGGCTTTAATGTGGGAATTTATGAGTGTGTCATCTTCTAACTTACAAGTTAGTAATTCAACCAGAACATGTTGCATCAATAATAGCTAAATAGATTCAATCCAGACTTGTAGAATAACCTAAATTTATATTTCTCAAATGTGATGGCTGTAAAAAGAGACTACTGCAGTGAGAACTGGTGAATCTACAGTATATGTTGCTTTCTGTGTTATTACACAGACTGTCCGCGGCTCCAGTTGGTGAGAAATGTGGAAAACGTGGAGTGTAGGGTCTCAGCCAGAACAGAAAAATGAATCACTATTATAAGATAACTTTATATGATGCGTCAGATCTTTTGTCAAGAACAATATATTTGCTTTATTGGTAATCAAATATTAGCTGCTTCACTGGAGCCTTTTTGCTACATTGTTTTGATAATGTTGCCCAAATTAAACAAAGACCACACATATGTTACATTAAAAAAATTAGATTAGCATAATTACTTAAAGAGACCGAAGTGCTTGGCAGGAACACTGGGCCCACATGCATCACTCAATCCTAAATCATACTGTTCCAAATGTGGTGGTAGTAGGCGAAGTATTTCTGTATGTATTGTGTAACAACCGCATTGCTAACGCAGTTTAGTGTGACTGAAATGCTGCATTTGTTAGCAACAAAAAACATCTATTGTTACTGCAGCTGCAAAGCTATGCCAGCTTAATCTGATCATCTGCATGATAGGATCCTGATGGATAAACAGGTTCAACCTTCCACTGTTTCATTTCTTTTGTGTAAGATTACTCTTTGTAAAAAGGCATTACAGAACTAAAAGACCTCTTGGTGAGGTCGATTGTCAACTACTTTCTCCAATCTTAAACCAACGTGGATGAGGTGTCCTTAAAGTGGTTAAGAAAGACGAAAATTTGACCATCGACCGTTGAGTGACAACTTGGCAACAGCATCTGCTGAGGAAGATCATGTGATACGATCGAAAGTTTCAGTTCAGAACAGCCACCGAATGAACTTCCTTGTTACTGTATTGTTAGGGTACAAAATACATTGTGATAGCATGGTGACAACTGTAATGATGTATAGATAGATGTATAGATAGATAGATAGATAGATTGATGAACTTTAGTGTCTGTCACAAAGCAGCAGAAATTCTCCTACAACTGTACACATTTAAAACACATTTAAAAATACGTAAAATAGGACTAAAAACCGTTAAATGTCAAAAACAGTGCTAAGGGTGTTCAGGGTGATGATCACCGAGGGAATTAAAGATATTTTGAAGATATTTTTCCGGGCCAGTGGGACTTTGTAGAGTCAATCCAACACAGTACAGTGAAAATGACACTGAATGCTGTGAACTGGGACACGAATGAACAGCTGTTTGTAACGTAGAGCACAGGACACAAACGCCGGTCTCCTGGATGAAAGCATTATGTTGGACCCCTTCCCGCCTGCTCGGTGTGTGTCTTTTTGCTCTTAAAGCTACGTCACCACACTCCCGGCGCATTTTCCCTGAGTGTTTAATATTGACGTGGATTGGATTACATTGTAGTTAATGGAAAGCCCGGTGCATCTCATACCGATGCTAAAGGGTGCCTTAAGCGTCGGTATCTAACACCGACGGTTGTGACAAAGTGTCGGAGAACGGGCTGGGCGACTTAACGGCAGTTACTGGAAGGATTGATGGAGGGGGTGAAAGCGGTCCTGCTTGATCAGAGTGGCTTTTCCTGATCAGTGACTGGGTGTACCATTCAGATTGGAAAGTTTGTGGTGAACCAATTATTTTGCTGGCCCAATTATTCATGCCGGAGAGTTTTGCTTTGTGTGTGGTAGTGAGGACTTTGTACCAGGATGAAATGTTGAAGATGATTCAATTAGTGACTCATAAACTACAGTTGAAATGTCTTAGCAGACACTGAAAGTCCCTTAGCTTCCTCAGCAGGTGGAGGCGCTGCTGGGCTTTGTTGTACACAGAGTCTGTGTGCTGGGAAAAGGACATGGAGGTGTCTATCTCCAGCCCAAAGTATTTAAATGATTGTGTTTGTTCTACCAGCTGAGGTTTAGAAAAAAGCTGGTTGTTGTGAGTCTGCTTTATCTCTGCTATATACTGTACATATGTCACACTACGACAGTGATCCTTTACGTAAAATTGTCTGTTGTTTTGCTGTAATAATTTATGCTTAACATGATGTAGTGACGTTGTTAGAGCTGATGGAGTGACACCAAAGGTTACTCACAACTGACTCATTAGATATTTTGTGGATATGAGGGACAAAACATTACTCAGCAGTGACATTCTTGGGTTGGAAACTGGCCTAAGACCAACATTTGGAAACTCCTGATGTGAATTTCTACTGTGTGAATGAGTTTTGATGAAAACCAGATGTAGACACGCGCCATCACTCCCAAACGGACTTTTACTGCGATCATGAATACCTGACATGTTTTTATCCCTTCTATCGGTTATCCAGACTGATACAAACAGCTTCTGTGTGAAAAAAAGATTTGTAAGTGTTGTTTTAAGATTACATCACGGTCATGCTACGCAGGTGTGGTCAGGTGATGTGTGTTAGTCATGTCTTGGGTGGAATTGACTTGAAAGCTCAGCGCCATCCACAGTAAACTAAACCAGGATTTTTGAGATGAAAACAAGCTCTAACATGAATGCCTAGTAAGAGTACAACTGTATTAGCTGTAGTCATGTAAGGTGATGCTGAGGTATGTTCTCCTTTCAATGCTCAGCTGGAGCCCATATCGATTCACTGAGCACTTCAGCACGATGGATTTGTGCTAAAAGGGCTGTAAACCTTTGTCTTCTGATTAAATGAATGTCATTTTAACCTCTAAATCATTCATTATAATGTGGTATAGTCATAAAGTTTCAGTTTGACCCAAGTCAACACTTAATCGCTTCTTAATCGCAGGAGTGGCTGAATGTATTTGCCTGTGCTTGTCTGCTCTGTTAACCCAAATATCAATCTATGTGCATGCAGCTCCCTCCAGTGGCTGCATCAGGTAGTTTTTAGTTTAAAATGCCACCACTGTAGCACCATTGATTACCACTAGATGACAGTGTGGGACACTTTATAGATTTGAGTCTCCCTGCAAACTGTGGTTGGTCTGTAGCAGTGGTTAATAGAAGTATTCAGATCCTTTATTTACATACAAGTTGCTAAACAACAATAGAAATACTCCATTTACAAGTCCCAATTATAATCTGACTTGGAAGTATTATAAGCAGATTGTAGTAGTGTGAAAAAGTACTCGTTAAAATGCACCCTGTGAGTGATATATCATTTATTATTTAAGCAAGAGTTCACGACAGGCCGTGGTATGTTGTGATTATATATCACGGCTAAGGGGCATTGTTCGGCCAAGTATGAAAGTTATAGACACATTCCAAATGAACGTTTTTTTATTAATAAGTACTACGCGGGCGCCTGGGTTAGCTCAGTTGGTAGAGCGGGCGTCCATGTATTAAGGCTTGGTCCTGACCGCGGCGGCCAGGGTTCGAATCCGGCCTGTGGCCCTTTCCGCATCCACTCTCTCTCTCTCCCCCCTTTCAAGACTCTATCCACTGTCCTGTCATAAAAATGGAAAAATGCCCCCAAAAAAAATTAAATAACTTAAAATAAGTACTACGCAATAAAATAGGCCCTAGGAGTTCTTGCTAGAACGGTGGTTGCTGTGGAACATACAACAACACAGGCTAGCGTTATATTGATTTCATTATTTGGCTCTTTTTTATATTATTTGCATGTTGACATTTATTGGGCAACCACTGCTTGTACTAGGCTTTGCCTTTTGTTGTCCTAATCCACTCCTCCATAGAAGTTAACCTTAAAGGAACAGTGTGTAGCATTTCAGGGGATCTATTAGCAGAAATGGAATATAATATTCATATAACTATGTTTTCATTAGTGTATAAACACCTGAATCATTGTGCTTTAGATAGATCAGGGAGCAGGTCCTCTTCACAGAGTCCGCCATGTTTCTACAGTAGCTCAGAACAGACGAACCAAACACTGGCTCTAGAGAGAGCCTTTCACGTTTTTAACATTACCTGAAGACCACCGTAGTTCTCCGACTCACTTGTGAAACTGTAACGTGAGCCGCAGAATGTAAAACCGTAGTAATCGTTTGATTTTCCGTTGCTCCTAAAGTTAAAGTTATTATGGTACGGACAACCTCTTAGCGAGGCGAATGGCATGGGCACGGTTTTGCACTCAGCGAGTCACGTTACTACAGTCTTGGAAAGGGAGGAGTGAGCAGAGGGGTATTCAGTCGGTTGCAATCTGCAACCACACCACTAGTTGCCGCCAAATTCTACACACTGTCCCTTTAATGTTTCCATTTTGTATCCCTATGAACCATCAGATTGCTTGATTTGAGCTAACAACTTTATAATACCCCGACAGCAGCATTTCAACAATTATTTTTATTATTAGTTAATCTATTTTTTCAATAATCATTTAGTCTCTAAAATGTCAGAAAATAGTAAAACACAAGTTCCCAGAGCCTACAGTGATGTCTTCAAATGTTTTGTTTTGTCTGACCAAGAGTCCAAACCTTCAGAGATTCAGTTTACGGCAGAAAACAGAAAAAAAAAGCAACAAATCCTCACATTTTTAAAAGCTGGAATCAGAAAATGTTTAGCATTTTTGCTTTGCTTGATAAATCACTTGAAGGATTAAACAGTGATTGAAATTGTTGCAAATCTTTTTCTGTCCGATTAGTCACTAAAGATTTCAGCTCAATATTTAAGTGGATTTGAGATGTGATTATTCAGCTCTTTTGTAGTAACTTTTAGAAACAGCCGAGGATAAACATCTTCATGATTATTTTTAGTGTTTTATTAGAAACTATATCCTTTACATCTTTACAAAATATTCAACGTAAACATAGACTTGAGTCCTCAGTGCATAGAAATAAATAGACCTTCAATTTTCTCTTGAGCCATATTTTGTCTTTGTTCAGCCATCGTCCCATCATAAGTCCCATCATACATTGCGTTGTTTTAATCTTCAGAGCCGGTTCATCCAACCTTGTTCGACTATGAAATATCCCACCAAAGTGCCTTTTGGGCGTCCCACAACAACAACAGCATCTCTCTTCAAGTCCGTATCTGTCCATACAGCCAGTCCACGGGGTCTTTGACCCTGCAGTCTTTTTCTCTGCCCATCTTGAGAGAAAAGTCCTCTGTGCTGTTTAGGCCCAGACTGTAATGTCTGGAAGTCCGTAGTGTACGGGGAGAGCCGCGAGGAAGCGAGGCTGAGACGGAGAGCTTCATCTGAGCCTTTGAGAACTGCCACAGCTTGGGGGACCTCTGGAGTCTGACGGGGCCGCAGCTCGGGGCCTCAACGGGGCGGGCGAGGGCCTGAATGCTAGTCATGTAGTCCTCCAGAGACGGATAGCTCTGGGTAGATTGAGAGGATGTGGGGTGGACAGGCGAGTCCTCCAGTGTCTCAGTAATGGTGGGTAAGAGAGGCAGGGAAAGCAACAGCCGCCTGCGTTTCATGCTGTAGCGCAAGAGGAAAAATACAATAGTTAGACTGTGGCTCTTTTTTTCTACAGACTTCAATGACATAGACATAAAATAAATAAAACACATCTACATAGTGGTTTAAATTTTCTGTTTTTAATTAGAGTCTGTCATTGTGCTGTCTTTTAGCCTTTTGCTTTTAATCATTTTAATACAACAGATAACTAATAACTGTGCACACCCTTATTTCCTTGTTCAAAAGTGTGAATTACAATTAAGAAAAATGAAATACAATTGCTGTTCTGTCTGGTTTGTTACGAGTAAAATATGAAATGTTGCTACAATTCCTTTAAAATCAACTTGTAGAAATGGCTAAATTGTAAGCCCGCTATAATAATGAATAGCCAATAATTAAGAACACGAAGAAGAAGAAGAAGAAGAAGAAGAAGAAGAAGAAGAAGAAGAAGAAGAAGAAGAAGCACTCTCACCTTTGATGCTTGAGTTGTAGAGTTGACATACAGAGTGATGTGTAGTCCGCTCAGTTTGAATATGACTGGACCGGAGTGTGTATCCAGGCTTTATAGAGGCACGCTGAAGCAGAGCGATTAACCGCTACTTCTAAAAATAGCCCTGCAGACCTTACTTGCATCCCTGTGAGTGTGTGAGTGTGTGTGTGAGGGTGTGTTCATGCCTGTTCAGGCATACAGGAAACTGGGGAGCGGCAGGTCAGCGGTGCAGCTGCTCTGAATGTTTATATTCCAGAAACAATGAAACCCTGGGAGCAATCTGTCTTACCTCCGAAAGAACACACTTTCTACTTCTTCTTCTTTTTCTTCTTCTTCCTCTCTCTTTTCTCTGATATTTCAGTATTAAAATCATTATCCATGTAAGAATGGTACTAAAAAACTGACTGGGTTCATTTCCAGTATTATTATTTCAGCAAACTGTGTCAGCCACAAGTTTTCCATCCAAATGAAACAGTGTACAAACACAAAAGACATACATTTAGAGGCCCAGCTTGAAGAATTAGTTCAGCTCCGTAAGTTATTTGTTTAAAAAAGCAGTCTGAGATCCTCATGTGGTCACATGCTCCGAGACGACGGGAACCCTTTTCCTAAATCTCGATTTATACACTTTTAAACCGCAACCAACATTTTTGATTAGTGTTACAGAAAATGTTCACACACACACACACACAAACACACACACACCTTTTTTGTACATTTGTTGTACTTTCTAAACTCTGACAGTAGTTACACGCACCACACAGATGTTTTCTATCTTCAGATAAATTGTTGACAAATAATCAGTGACGGAAGAAGTATTCAGATCTTTTACTTTTTGCGATACTACAGTATAAAAATACTCTGTTACAAGTCAAAATCGTGTATTTAAAAGTTTGCTTTAGTAGAAGTACAAAAGTATTAGAATCAGAATATACTGAAAGTATCAAACGTAAAAATACCATTATGCAGAATGGCCCATTTCTGAATAATTTATATGATATTACTGGATTATAATTGTACATTACTTTTAATGTTGCAGCTGGTAAATGTGCGGCACATTTTAATTACTTTATATACTGCTTTTTTTTATAAAGTAGCAGAAAATACTCAAGTAAAGTACCTCAAAATTGTACTTAAGTACAGCACTTGAGTAAATGTACTCACATTCCACCACTGCAAATAAGTCACCATGTATCTGTCATGAGCTCAGCGAGGCCAAATGTTTGAATTTAAGGACTTCTTTAAGAAGACTTTTCCTGTTTTAATGAAGGCCTGGTGCAAGTACAGTATATACCCTAAATAAAGTATGTTATCTAATATAAGGGCCTAATTTAAAGGATCACGATTTACATACTTTCCAATTAGATCTAAATAATCTCTAGTGAAATTAAAAGTTAACACTTTTCTAATACTTATCCCTGACATGTATTTCCATGTATGCGTGTGTCCTTAATTCATTTTTAGATTGAAATTATTTGGTATTGGGCGCCTGGGTTAGCTCAGTTGGTAGAGCGGGCGTCCATGTATCAAGGCTTGGTCCTGACCGCGGCGTCCCGGGTTCGAATCCGGCCTGTGGCCCTTTCCGCATCCGCTCTCTCTCTCCCCCCTTTCAAGACTCTATCCACTGTCCTCTCAATGAAAAAAATGGAAAATGCCCCCAAAAAAATAACTTTGAAAGAAATTACTTGGTATTTAACCAGAAATGTTCAAGGGTAACCACAAACTTTAAACTGGCAGTTTATCTGCTCATCAGACCGACTTCTGAAAGTCAACATCTGTTTTACTTTGGTGTTAAAATCTCTGTGACAAATTCATTTATAGACTTTTTCCATCCGCAGAATCTGTGTTTAAAAGGTCTGCATTGTATTCTGCAGTATAAAAGTAGTTATTGTGATGATATAATAAGCTATTTGAGACGAAGGAAACAGATCTGTGATTACAACGGTCACAGTTGCGGTGTAATATTTGATTTATTGCTGGTTCAAGATCAAGATCTATGATCTATAATTTCTTTTGTTGTTTTACATTCAAAAGCCAACTGAAAAAATGTTAAACAGGGTGACACTGTTTTATCTTTCTACTAACACATAATGTGCCCATTTTCTTCTAAATTTAGAGTTTCGCTTCTGCGAAATCAAAACGTCTCCCCCTGCGTGTACGTGACCCAAAGCAGTCATGTCTCTGTTCTCATTTTTGCTGCCTTCTCAGACGTGACTTCACCCTTGTACTGTGTAAAAAAAAAAAAGGGTGGGTCAAACCTGACGGGGTTCACCCTGAAGCTGTGAGCGACTGTTCTTGCACGTACACCTGATATTGAGCCGCGTTGGCGGGCGGCCAGCAGGATATCCCCTCTGACCACGCTGATGATGATTATTGTTATATTCTGTATGTGTATGTGTAGGAGGACGGGGAGCTCACCCTCGAGGGGTTGCTGAACATCTACTGGGGTCTGCGCCGACCAATCAGACTTCAGATGTACGACGACAATGAAAGATTTCGTTTCAACCGGTAAGACAACCCGGCCCTGGCTGACACCCAGAGCTTCATGTGCTGAACAAACAGATGTGGGCCGTGGGATTACAACACTGTCAACAGGGACCTCTCACACAATAACAGAGAAAAGCAAACTACCAGTCCTTGTCAAAGTCTGATCCCCACCCTGTATTAGGTAGCTAAGCAAAATCCTTTTACCTGTGTAGTATATGATGTTGCTGTAGACTATTAAAGATTTAGCAATACTTTGGAATTAAGAAAAGATAAAACAAGAAGAGACTTTATTGAATGCCAAAGAGGAAATATACATATTACAGCAAGTAACAGTGAATGAAATGTGAATAAATAAAACAAAATGAGAAATTAAGGAACAAAATGCAAAAGCTATAGCCTATACATTATTTCTTCTTTTGGCATTGGCAGCACATTTTAAATGTCCAAAACATTCACTGGTTCCAACGTCTCAAATCATACATGATAAAGTGAATATATTTGGGGTTTTGGACGGTCATGTAAAAACAAGCAATTTGAATAGCCTACATCATTTATTTTCGCTATTTTCTGCATAGACTGTATATGAGAAGTGGACGTAGTCATCGTGACATCACGCATTGGTTTTTTGACTACGGTTTTGAAGCCTCAAGTTTGGCATTTTGTCCGTCGCCATCCTGTTTTTTTGCAACCAGAAGTGGCACGAGAGGGTGGGGCCAAGTACAACCGAACGCTGAATAAGACATTAGGCATAAAGCATGTTACAATTAACTTTCATGAACTGAAAACACACTGTGAAAGGGTTAAAGTTTAGTCATGTCCTCAATCATACCTTGCTTTATGGTTTATTTGACTCTAAATGGGACAATAATTCACTAAATGAACATCATGCTGTATTGAAGAAGACTTGAAACTACTGTTGAGACCATAAACTCATGTTTACAGTGTTTACTGAGGTAATAAATCAAGTGAGAAGTAGGGTCATTTTCTCATCGACTTCTATACAATCAGACTTCTTTTTGCAACCAGAGGAGTCGCCCCCTGCTGGCTGTTAGAAAGAATGCAAGTTTAAGGCACTTCTGCATTGGCTTCACTTTTCAAACCCGGAGATGCCCACTGATTTTCAGTCATTTATGGACAAAACGATGAATAAATTGCTCAAGGAAATGGTGGCAGATGGCAGATTAATCTATAATGAAAATAATCTTGACCTTGGAAACAGTATTTTGACAAAAAAAAAAGGAAAGTTAGCTCAGTACGCTTATCTTAGCAAACACCTGGAGGCATTTAGCTATGTTAGTTTAGCTTAGCGTAAAGACTGAAAGCGGGGAAAACGGCTATAGTCTGGCTTTGTCCAAAGGTAAACAGGGTAAACAGCATATTTCCCAAAATGATAAACTATACTTTTAACTCAAGGTCCACCCACTAGATTTTTCCAGGATCGGAAAACTCTCGAAAGTGGCGAGTAGAGTTAAGATCAGCTAAATGTTATTTTTGCAAAACACCTGGATGCATTAAAGTATTGTACACTGTATAGAGTGTTAGGAATGTTAACAAGCAATAAACACATTGTTCCTCTGTCTTTCTACAGAAACGATAGATCTACTTTGGCAAAGCAGCTGTCAGCAGAGTCTAACAACAACTCCCTGGGCACAGACACCGGACCGGCTAGTGAGTAGCATACACGTGCAGTCATTCTCACACTCACATACACTTGATGGATTAATGTAGATTACAAACACATGCTACTGATTAGAGCACCACAGGTGCCTAATTCCGTATTTCTATTGGAAAGGTTGGCTGACATGTTGAACACAGATTACCATGGATCAGATCACCAACTCTATAAATAACCAGGGTTAGACTACTTAGTCATGGGACGTTGGCCAATTTGAGCAGTTTGCTGGGGTCCTTCTTGACCACAGATAGAGAAATTTTTGTATGTATTTGATTTACTTCTGTTAACCCACATCATTTGTCTGGGTGTCACTGTAGGGTTTTGTCACATGGTGATCTTTTGGCTCATGGACTGCTAGTAGCAGAGATAATGCAGGGCATTGTGTATTGATCAATCCATGGTGCTGAAGTAGCAGACAGATCTGTAATTGCAATATTAATATTAAATTAAATATTTATTATATATATATATTAATATATTATATTATTATAGTATATATTAATAATATTATATATATATATATAAATATATATATATAATCAATATTTTTTTTAAGTAATGTACTCTTTGAAACCAATGAACCATGAATGAATACCATGCAAGGGGTGAAAAATAGGCAACTTATATATTTATTTATATGGAGTTTTTCACTTTCTGTCACTTAATAAAATGTCTGACGACACATTCTTGATAGCGCTTGATAGTAAAACGATTATTAAAAAAATATTTTAACAACATATAAAATATTGGCTATACTGGCTATAAAACTAGTCTCAGATATTGGTGAAATTCAATAAATGAAATGAAATAGGTATAAGGAGAACCAACACTGCTTTGTCTTAAAGAGTATCGAGGGGCTTTTTTGAACAAATGGGGAGATTGTTGTGATTTCTAGCAAATGATTTTGTTTTTAACCTTAAATACTTTAAAGTGGCCAAATTAAGTTGTATTCATTAGTTCAAAACAAACAGATTTGAAGTAATTGATTCAGTTACTTCAAATTAGTCTGAATTAATTGAATAAAAGTATATAAAAATTGACATGTCGTCCTCCAAACATATGCGATCATCAAAATGATTTGTCACAAAATCAGCCTAGCATGTGGAACACCATATGTTGATCCATCTTTGTGTAATGTTTCCTTGTTTTCAATGTACCTGCCACACATAGATGTAAACAGGCGCCGTCTGATGCATGCGTTAAGACAGGTGTGTTTTTGTTTACCTTGAGGTGGTGACATGTGCGGTCAGGAGGAGGAGGATTCTCCTCAGCTGCTGAGGACCAGGAGCGATGCTTCCTTCATGCGGGTTCAGAGGAGGTCAAAGACACACACTGCCAGAGATTTGCAGCGCCTGCGCACACACAGGTTCTCAATCAACGGACACTTCTACAACCACAAGGTACACATACATGCACACACGTTAATGTGTCCTGTTGTTGACACATCTCCAGCTGCAGAAGGGCAGAAGCTTCCTGTGAAGGGCGAGCCTGTACTTCTGCTGAATTTCACAATGGGCTGATTTCATTAATGTTCCACAGAATACACTGCGTTTCTCCATCAGTTTCTCCTGAATACACACGTGTGTTTTTCTTGAACAGATTCCAGCTTTAGACCGAGGGATTTCCTTCCCGTTCAAAATGTCCAAGGTGTTCAAGTCCAGGAATCCCTACTCACGTGTTGATGAAGCAAAAGTTCCCAATACTTTGTGTCCTCTCAGTTATTTCTGTACGTTTGTTTCTCTCGCTCTTAGACATCCGTATTCACTCCAGCCTACGGTTCGGTCACTAACGTACGAGTGAACAGCTCCATGACGACAGGACAAGTCCTCAACCTGCTGCTACACAAGTTTAGGGTAAGCAGTAAGACACGGGTTACATCTCAAAGGGGGTTTCAGTAAAAATAGAAATAACCTGTAATTGTGTCTTTTTAAGGTGGAGAATAAATCCGAAGAGTTTGTCCTTTATATGGTGCACGAGTCTGGCGGTAAGTAATAACTTTCATTGGGGTTTTGTCAGTAGAAAAGTCGCGTTGTGTGTGTCACTGGTTGTCTTTGACTATATCCTTGTAGAAAGGACCCGACTGAGGGATGGTGAATACCCGCTGGTGGCTCGTGTGCTTTATGGACCCTGTGAGAAAATCTCCAAGATCTTGATCACGGAGGCCGACCTGGGAGAGGAAGTCACGTATGATGTGAGTCTGGGCCTCCCGCCTCCACTCTCTATGTTCTCTCATCTTGTTCTCGATAAGTGACCCCTTTTTTTATTTTTTGTGTAGTCCTCAATATAGACACACAATGACACAATGGAAAGTTATGTTAAATTTAGCAAGCTGAGGAAAGATATCCTGTTTCTGGACTGATGTAACAATAGGCTAAGATGGCCGACAGCGTGTTGTTGTGACTGCGCTGAGTAATAAATAAAACCTGCTGCTGGAGAACTTTGCTGGATTGTCTATGATTGGAATCGTATCAACCCATTAAACCTGCAGTAGGCAGTATATTTTTGGCATCATTGGGCAAAAAATTCCATAATAACCTTTTCAGCATATTGTAATTCTAGTGTTCTGAGAGATAACTAGACTTCTGCTCCTCCTCATGGCTCTGTTTTCAAAATCAATCTGTTGCATCATTCAATAGAGGCAGCTGTCAATCACTCGCAAACTGATCAAACGATCAGACTAGGCAGCGCTGATCAAATATGAATCAATATTCTGTTACTGTAATGCCTATTTCGCACCTCAAATGTTTTCAGAGACATCTTGTAGTGTACTGTTTAGCTGTAAAATGAGAAAGTTTTTTAAATCAAATTTGCTCCAATTCTACCCACTGGGTCAATTTATCCAAATAATCTCGCCATAGTTTGTTTTTTATTTGCCTAGATTTGGAAATATTCACCTTTTATTTCTGCCTCGACCCTATCACAGTGGAGGTGACTGTAAAGTGTGTGTTGCTTGGACTATTACAAGATTATATTTAAATATTTAACAGTAATGATTCTATCCAGAAATAAACATGAACCACAGAACACGCTTCAGACCGTTTTTATTGGAATTCCTTTGCGCTGAAAATATAGTCCTTATAAAAAGTGTTCATAGTGTGATCTGTGGACTATTCAGAAAATAGATGTTCCTGTTGGTTTTTTAAATGTAAAAAAAATAAGTATTGTTTTATTTTTTTTTGTAATATAATTGTAAGTGAACTGACCCTTTACAGTTAGAGAGTGGTAGAGCTATTCTACTGTGTTTTAGCCTTTACTGGAAAGGTCAACTTAGGTCATGTTTTAGTATTTTTACTTATACTATATTTTATTATTTTATTGTTATTGTTTTGATTGGTTATTTGGACAGAGAAAAGAAGATCGAAAGGTATTTGGATGCCTGTGTACCTGGGTGCAAGTATTGTATAGTCAAGGACGTGTAGTTTGCTCGAGCTGATTTATGTGCTGATATGTTCAAATCGTTTTCTCCGCAGGTTGCCCAATACATAAAGTTTGAGATTCCGGTTTTAGACAGCTTCGTAGAGAAACTTAAAGAGGAAGAGGAACGCGAGATAAACAAGCTGACCAAAAAGTAAGTCAAGAGTCTCACGACTCAGCAAACTGTTGCAAAACTCGTTCCCGTCTATACAAAGACATCTTTAATGACGCATCTATTTCATTATGTGAAGCCAATAACTGACTGAGGTTCGGCAGTGCAGAATCAAAACAAGTCCTCCAATGTCAGCAGTGTTTGTGTGAAACATTCCTTGCTTGCTGTTTGGAAGATTGTGTAATCAGAAATTGACCTATCCCTTTTTAAAAATGAAACTATATACTTGTGACAGGTGTTTGGGGCTGAGAGCCATAGACAGGGACAGGAACGAGACCAAGTAACACATTGTTGGTTTTGCTGTTTCAATGGGGTTTTAAATGAGAGATAAAATCATGATTTGAGGACACTTTTATCACTCAGTTTACATGTTCTTTTTTTTTTAATATATATATATATGAATGTATCGAAATGTGTGTATTTGAGTGCCTGTTTGTGAGTGTAAGACTGAGTCAGATATGATCTTCAATCTTGTATTTTCTCACCTCTGCAGGTACAGCTCTCTGAAGTCTATGATCCAACATCAGCTCGAAGGCAGAGCTCACACCAGTGACCGAATATGAGTGTTTCTTTATGTAACGTGTGTGCATGTGAGTGTGCGTGTGTGAGGGGAAGGGTGGGTTCAACACTAATGATTGTTGATTTACTATGGGAACATTTGCCAAAATCTGTAGTGAATGTAGAGGTAAAAGGGTAAAAGTAAAGGCTGCAATAGAACTATATCATACACCAATGTGCTTCTACTTAGAATGACATATCTCAACAGTTTATATGATCTATTAATGCATTTGTATGAAAATTCTTACTGCAAATTTGGATATTTATACGAGCTGTTTTTGGTAATGTTTTCTCTGACTTTGACCTTTTTATGTAATAAATCCGTTTTTAGTGTGGCCTTTATAAATGCTGCTGGATCTCTGCTGACACCAAACATAATATCCAACTCGGGCTTCCCACAAAGAAAACAGCCATCTTTATTATTTCCTGTACTTCCATGGTGACTGGAGCACAGATTAGCATTGTTCTTCTGAGTGACCCTCTTTGCCAGCTAGTTCCCATGAGCTGTGTGCACGTGTTTGTGTGCGTGTGTGTGTGCATGTGTGTGAGAACTTATCAACATTACACAATGAGGGTATCCTGAGAGAGGAGGGTTGTTCCGTTTTCCCACAGTTTCGCAAACAGCAAGACTGTTGTAATATTTTGTGGACCAACCTTGACCGTTCATGCTACTGTATCTGATTACATTTGATTCAACACACACCTCTTCTACACAGGCTCATGCAACACAAAGTAAATGCCAAATATAAAAAGCTCACGTTTTTTTTTGTTGGGTGTGTCAAAGGTGTGTTCAACAATTTTTGGCAACATTTGTGACTACGCCAGAAACTTGTGCAGCAAATAAATCAAAAGCCAGGCGACAAGAAGGTCAGTTGCAGTCGGAATTGCTGGGGCATCGGCCACAGAGAACGCAAAATTACGTACATTGTTGTATATATTATTGTGAGCATAGGGTTGCTGTCTCAGTCCACTGCTTTACAGCTTATTTACATCACTGACATGACTTGATCATTGACTTTAGGAAGTGTAGGACCGCCTACACTCCAGTCAACATTGATGGTGTTTCTGTCGAGGCCATGGATGGCTTTAAATTCCTCAGCATGCAGATTTCTAACACTCTTAACTGGTCTGAGAACACCGCCCACATACTGAAAAAGGGCATGACAAAGACTGTTTTTTTAAGATGGATTAAGAGATTTGGTATGCCTCGAGGAGGTTTGGCAATTTAATAATGCACAATTAAACATGCTCTGACAGAAGGTTTAACTTAGTGGTTTGGTAACTTGTCCGTGTTGTTGAGTATGGGGCTGCGTAGCCGCAGACCGGTCAGGGTGCCCATGCTGTCCTAATGTTATGGCTGATCGGTGTATATACAGTATATCTTGCACAATTTTATGTCTTAGATTCTCAGTTTGCCATTATTTTACTTTTTTATATATAGGCCAACATATTTTGAGCATTGTTGAAAGGAGCCTGAGATTCAACAGCCATTGACTGCTTCAGTGTAATTAATGTGCCTATGATAAAAAAAAAGAAAAAAAAAAAAGAACGAAACCTGTGCACATAAAAACCGGGGCTGTGTACAACGCGAATTAAACTTGACACACCAGACATCCGTAGGATATTCTCTTGACGAATTGAAAAGACAAGTAAAGTTTGTAAACAGCAGACTGGAAGTAAACTGGTCCATGAAAACGTCCAGTTGGCCGCATCCAGCGCTCACCCCTTCGAGCAGCCCTGTCAGTCAGTTATAGTCATATCACCTCCATGGAGAGAGAGTCTGTGATGACAGGCTGGGCTCAACTGGACCGCACCTTGCTGCTTCACAGTCACACAGTTCAGGAATGCAGCAGACCAGCTCCACCTATTATTCTCCTGGGCTTTGACCTGAGCTTCTCTTATATGTTACATAACGGTGCGGACGGGCTAAAGTCCGTACAGGAGAGAAGGTATTGGTTGGATGCGCAGCTAATATGGCGGTGAGTGCGGACCCACAGATAGTTATAATAGGATCCGGGATATCAGGTCTAGCAGCAGCACACCGGCTCGTTAACGCTGGATTTCATCACGTGCGGATACTTGAAGCGACTGCAAGAAGCGGAGGAAGAATAAAAACCGGCAGACTGGGTGAGCGACGATATAAGAACTGAGCTGCAGTTTCTCTTTCTGTCTTTCAGAAAATTACAACAACAAAAAAAAATAAAGATTGTCATTAATCCTCGCTGGTCGGCTATTTATTTAGCCTTACAGGTGAAGGGTGCTAAAAATAAAATGAACTAAATTGAAAAAAAGATGAAGGGTGAGGGGTTTTTATTGTGTTATAAAGTGATTACAAAACAAGTGAAGGCATGTGCAGGGACATATATACAAAAGAACAAAAGATATTATACAGAGAAAGACAAATAACAAAGTACAAAAACAAAACAAAAACAACACAATCTTCCTCAATTCTACCAAAGTAACTTTACAGATTACAATAAATCAGAAAAACTCGAAAACAACAATCGTGTGTATATATACATACGCTATATAATCGTGTGTATGTTCTGGGAAGAGTTGCCTCCCTGAAAAGAATAGGTGAACTGAAACATCACAACTAGTTTTGTATGTTGTACTAAAATCATCATCTGTTATGAAAGCAGATTTCTTCTGTTCTTTATCTCTGCTGAAATGTTCATCTATTTTCAACTATGCTTGTATCAGCAAAAGCGACAGACGCTCTCCAAATAAGGAAACCACAAAGATGATGCAGTAGCACATTTAACAATGTGAAATATATATTTTTAATGTTTAAAGTATGGAGGTTTTGCAGGCCTGAAAACAAAAAAAATTTGCTGAGTTGCTCATCTGGTATAGGGCTTGGATAAAGCAGATGGGAACTCTCCCAATAAGGAAACCACAAAAAATATGCAGTTGCACAATGTGAAATATATAAACTGGGGGGAAAAAGTTTGGAAACTTGCGTTTGGTGGATTATTTCTCTGTTGTTACAATGCTAATTGTCATTGTATTTTACATCGTTGGAAAGCCTGTTTATTTACCTTCACAATGATGTCCAACTTGTAAGGATCATGCATTTGTGGGATGAGCAGCACAGCTGATTATGTGGGGAGCGCCCAAGGAAAATTTGCCAAAATGCTCTGCCAATGGTAAACAGTGTATTCTCATAAGGCTACCAGGAAGCCTGCAATGACTGCCCTTCACCGTCAGGCCCATTTGCGCTGGTGTCGACAACACAGACAATGGAACCTGAACATGTGGGGGAATGTCATGTTCAGTGATGAGTCCAGGTTCTGTCTGCCAAAGTTGGATGGCAGGGTCAAAGTATGGAGACGACGCGGAGAACGCTATGCTGATTGTTGCATCGATGGAGTAACAGCTTTTGGTGGGGGCAGTGTCATGGTGTGGGGCGGCATCTCCCTCACTGGCAAAACAAGGCTTGTCATCATTGAAGGTCATCTCAATGCAGTGAGATATCGGGATGAGATTCTGCAGCCAGTGGCAATCCCATATCTCCACAATCTGGGACCTAACTTCATCCTCCAAGATGACAACGCTCGCCCCACAGAGCCAGGGCTATCACAGACTACCTCCACAATGTGGGAGTAGAGAGAATGGAACGGCCTGCCAAGAGTCCAGACCTCAACCCAATTCAACATGTGGGATCAGCTTGTAGGTGTTAGAGTGACCAACACAACCATGCTGGCTGACCTGCAACGAATCCTGGTTGAGGCATGGAACGCCATCCCATAGCAACGTTTGACCATGCTGGTGACCAGCATGAGGAGGAGGTGCCAGGCTGTTGTGGCTGCGTATGGATCTTCCAACCGCTACTGCGGCTCCTGACGGTGTATTAAATGATTAAAGTGTAAAATAGCCAATATGTCTTGTTTGTTCCTTGTTACTGATAGAGAGTTCAATCATCCAATCCACCAAACAACTCAAAACAAGAGTCAACACCAACAGGAGAATACACTGTTTACCATTGGCAGAGCATTTTGGCAAATTTTTCTTGGGCGCTCCCCACATAATCAGCTGTGCTGCTCATCCCACAAATGCATGATCCTTACAAGTTGGACATCATTGTGAGGGTAAATAAACAGGCTTTCCAACGATGTAAAATGCAATGCCAATTAGCATTGTAACAACAGAGAAATAATCGACCAAACACAAGTTTCCAAACTTTTTTTTCCCAGTTTATTTCAAATGTTTAAAGTATGGAGGTTTTGCAGGCCTGAAAACCTAAAAACAATTGCTGAGTTGCTCATCTCGTATAGGGCTTGCCTAGAGCAGATGGGAACTAATGGTTACACCCATGATTATGATAGTTGTAATCGTGTAGATCCCTTTTATAACAAATAAAAGTCTGTTGCAGAGTAAAACCTGCTACCAATAATGTTTTTTTTTTCTGTAACCACACAATCTTGTTTTTCCTCTACAGGTAATAACATTACAGAAATAGGTGCATCTTATATCCACGGTCCATCTGAGGGGAACCCAGTGTTTTGTCTGGCTCGGGACTATGGCCTCCTGGATCCAGATGCCCTCACCCAAGAGAACCAGGTCGTGGACTATAATGAACATATTCCCTGGGTTCCTAACTGGTTCAGCAGTTCAGGTCACCAGATCTAGAAATGTAACACCATCCTGTTTTAACACATCATGTTTCCTAATTCAAGTTATCTGGTTGTGTGTGCATTAGCATGATCCTATGTAATGACATAATGTGTCCAGTAGTCTGACTATTGATTACTTTATGCAAAAACAGATAATCGTTATTAATATTTTATAATCTGTGGGTGATATGCAGGTCAGAAGCTCAGTGCTGAACTCATGAAACCTGCTCTGGAGATGTTTGATGAGCTATCGGATGATACTTTTCAATTTGAGAATCAAAAAGAAACGCTCTGGGCCAGCGTAGGACATTTTATACGATCAGAGGTATTTTATTTCTCTTTCTTTTTGCTGCTGCTATAGATCTGAGAAGTTGATGATAAACTGAAGTTTGGGTGGATGTTTGGTATTGTGTGCAGGCCTGACGGCGAGCAGCAGCGAGTTGGACAGATAAGGATAAAAGCACCAGGGAGCTGCTACTGTCTGCGATCAGTGCCATGTTGAAGTTTGAGTGCTGCGCCAGTGGGACTCCCACCATGGATGAGATAGACCTGGCGGGATTTAATATCTACAAGAGTCTACCTGGACTGGACTGCACATTCCCAGGGTCTATACTAAACCGTCTCATAAGCATATTCATACACACCAAATAAAGGGTATAAACCATAGACTGTATATATAGATGCACGACGTGTCACACTTCCTCCCAATGTACAAAAGTGAAGCCAAAATATCCCGGATATAGCAGCTGCCATCTTGAGATTTTGACGTCATTTGGAGCCAGAGTCTGTGCAATGGTGATCGGGGGGCTGGAGCCGCTCTATCGGGGTCCCGCCCACACACCCGCCTGAGCCAATCACGAGCCGAGCACGGCCGTCTATGATCAAATTAACACATGTTCTATTACACAAACTTGTGACGGTTATGGAAAGTTAAAGTTACATCTCCTCTCTGGTACAATTTCCGCATTCCCGCATTCCCGTAAGCGCACTATGTAGTAAAGAAGGAGTGATTTCAGACACAGCACCTGTTTTAGCCTGATGTCAGCTCTATTTTTCACTGACTTGCCTTCTCGTAATGTAAAATACAAATTCTTTGGGGTGCTGAGACTATAAACTAATATTTAAATCCATTAGAGTGCTACGCATATGCAGCCAGGTAACTTTGATTTGTGCTTTTTTCTTACAGTGGCTTCGAGGGCCTAATCGAGAACTTGATGTCGGAACTCCCCAGTGGTTTAGTTACCTACAATCGGCCTGTTCGCTGTGTCCACTGGAACAACACAGAGAGCGGAGTAAACACTGTCACGGTTGAGTGTGATGATGGGGAGAGGATCGCTGCTGATCATGTCATTGTCACAGTACCTCTAGGTAGACTTCTGCACACATACTGTACTATTGTATCGAGAAATAGGCATTACAGTAACAGAATATTGATTCATATTTGATCAGCGCTGCCTAGTTTGACCGTTTGATCAGAGTTCACGCAGTGATTGACAGCTGCTCAGAGACGGCAGTCTCCAGCTCAGCTCTGATTTGTTGTTTTCCTCCGGTCTGTGAAATCTTGTAGATGTCATTAGGAGCACCGCAGGACACAGAGGCACATGATCTTTTTTTCAGAATACCTGTCTCATGCACTACTGTCAGGATATAGTGACTGCTTTATAAAAAAATTACCTTTTTTAATCATATTTGCTCCAATTCTACTTACTATTGCTTTAATTTGCAACATTGCCCACAATGACCTAATATAACCAGATATAAAAAGGTATAGCAAAATAAACATGCATGAGCTTTTTCTTTTTTTTTTGACAGGATACCTTAAGAAGCACCATTCAACCCTGTTCTGTCCTCCTTTGCCGACACACAAACTGAGCTCCATCCAGAGACTAGGATTTGGAACATGCAACAAAGTATTTGTAGAGTTTGAATCACCGTGGTGGGATGCTGACTGTGAGGTCATCTACCTGGTGTGGAAAGATGAGGTCAGCATTGAACCACAGAATACATTTACAAGCTAGCACAGAACAATGTGTCTAAATGTTATTTCATTCTTTTAAAATAGCAGTAAATCCATCTACAAATAACCTAACATTTTCTTTTTTAATAACTAGTACCCACACACATTGTCTGTTTTACATCAATTGTCTCTCCAGGAGGATGTTTTGGACCAGGTGTCAAACAAGTCCTGGATAAGGAAGATGTCAGTATTCACTGTGCAGAAACCCTCTGAAAGGTCAGCAACACACGGCACCTGAGCTGTGACAGATGCTCATTCTTCCTTATTTAAAGTTTCCAGGCTAATTCATGTTCAGAGAGCAATAAAGCCATGTGACTCTTCTTGATAATTATGGTTAAACTCTCAGGTATAGCCATGTTCTCTGCGGCTGGATCGCCGGGCACGAGTCAGAGTATATGGAGACACTTCCTGAGCAGGATGTCAGATTTGCCATCACAGAGCTCATCCGTACATTCACAGGTGAGTCTCAACCTGAAGCTGCCTCCTAATCGCTGGTATGAATGAAAATGGATAGGAATACTTTATTGTTTCACTTAAATGTAGAGTTACAAACTGTTTTACCTAGATAGTCACAATAAACATCAGGAAATGCACAGACAAGCCTGGCAAACTGAATCTGAGATGTCCTACACTGGCCACTGTACAGAGGATAACCCCTTTTGATTTGGGAAACAATGTGGCCTTTCCTGTAGTGCCACCTTCTGGCCAAACTGCTCAGGTTCTGACTCATTAATGTGAGAATAGCAGAGAATTGTCTTCATTTTCAGCAATGTGCACAGTGAGGGTTACACAAGGGGCCACAAGTATGACTTAAGGCTTAAAGAGTTGTCAGTTACTGTGTAGGATTGCTTTAATCTTGTTGTGTTAGAGGATCTCAAGATGTTGTTCATGAGGAGATGAAAGTTCTCCTGTAATTCATGCTCAATTGATCCATAATTATTGAACTGATTATAAACTTGAACTGGAAGCCAGTACTAGATTTAAGATCCAAGATCCAAAGCTTTGTAGTCATCGCATAGACAACAAGTTGCACTAAAATGAAAATCTTAGCCTGCTGTTGCTTAGCTGGTTTCTACTATGTGTAGGCTATCACTGGCTAAATCAACTACTCTTTCAGTTTGAGCACTTGAGAATTTTGTATTTTCTAAAAATGTTTCTGATCCTTTTAAGGATGATCCCTGACAGCATATCTCTGTGTGTATTTAGGAAACCCTACCATCACCCCGAGGAGAATCCTGCGCTCCCAGTGGTTTCATGAGTCCTGGACATGTGGATCTTACAGTCACAGCAGTAGGCTGTTCGGTGCAGGACCTGGAGAACATGATGGAGGCCCTGCCTACGAAGGGATCACAGTCACAGGTACACAGATGAGCATGTTTTACTGACTCAAACACACACACGTGCATATACAGTACATACACTAACTCACAGCAAAGTTGCTCTCAGTTCTAACTGCTTTGGTCTTCAGCCCCTGCAGGTGTTGTTCGCTGGAGAGGCTACTCATCCCTACTACTACTCCACCGTCCATGGAGCTCTTCTCACTGGGTGGAGAGAAGCTGACCGACTCATCTCTCACTACTCCTCCATCAGTCCATGTCCAGACCAAAAATTGTAAGAGATGAACAGATATGCATTAAAAATAGTTTTCCCCCCAGAATGTATTTGTATTTGTTTACCAGTGGTGGAAAAATCATGCAGTTAGAGAACAAGCCTAAAATGGTAAGACGGTACAACGGTACAAGGCCGCCTCGATCTTGTAAGGTTATCGTTGTGCACGTGTGCATGACGTCAGAGCAAGTCGGCATCAAGTGGAACACAGGCTAGTGAACACAGGCTAGTGGAACACAGGCTAGTGAACACAGGCTAGTGAAACACAAGCTAGTGGAACACAAGCTAGTGGAACACAGGCTAGTGAAACACAGGCTAGTGAAACACAAGCTAGTGAAACACAAGCTAGTGAAACACAGGCTAGTGGAACACAGGCTAGTGAAACACAAGCTAGTGGAACACAGGCTACTTAACAAAGGCTAGTGAAACAGGTTAGTGAAACACAGGCTAGTGGAACACAGGCTAGTGGAACACAGGCTAGTGAAACACACGCTAGTGGAACACACGCTAGTGGAACACACGCTAGTGGAACACAGGCTACTTAACAAAGGCTAGTGAAACAGGTTAGTGAAACACAGGCTAGTGGAACACAGGCTAGTGAAACAAGCTAGTGGAACACAGGCTAGTGAAACACACGCTAGTGGAACACAGGCTAGTGAAACACAGGCTAGTGAAACACAGGCTAGTGAAACACAGGCTAGTGAAACAAGCTAGTGGAACACAGGCTACTGAACAAAGGCTAGTGAAACAGGTTAATGAAACACAGGCTAGTGGAACACAGGCTAGTGAAACACAAGCTAGTGAAACACAGGCTAGTGGAACACAGGCTAGTGAAACACAGGCTAGTGGAACACACGCTAGTGGAACACAGGCTACTGAACAAAGGCTAGTGAAACAGGTTAATGAAACACAGGCTAGTGGAACACAGGCTAGTGAAACACAAGCTAGTGAAACACAGGCTAGTGAAACAAGCTAGTGGAACACAGGCTAGTGAAACACAGGCTAGTGAAACACAAGCTAGTGGAACACACGCTAGTGAAACACAGGCTAGTGGAACACAGGCTAGTGGAACACAGGCTAGTGGAACACAGGCTACTGAACAAAGGCTAGTGAAACAGGCTACTGAACAAAGGCTAGTGAAACAGGCTACTGAACAAAGGCTAGTGGAACACAGGCTAGTGGAACACAGGCTAGTGAAACACAGGCTAGTGAAACACAGGCTAGTGAAACACAGGCTAGTGGAACACAGGCTACTGAACAAAGGCTAGTGAAACAGGCTACTGAACAAAGGCTAGTGGAACACAGGCTAGTGGAACACAGGCTACTGAACAAAGGCTAGTGAAACAGGCTACTGAACAAAGGCTAGTGGAACACAGGCTAGTGGAACACAGGCTAGTGAAACACAGGCTAGTGGAACACAGGCTACTGAACAAAGGCTAGTGGAACACAGGCTACTGAACAAAGGCTAGTGAAACACACGCTAGTGGAACACAGGCTAGTGGAACACAGGCTAGTGGAACACAGGCTACTGAACAAAGGCTAGTGGAACACAGGCTACTGAACAAAGGCTAGTGAAACACAGGCTACTGAACAAAGGCTAGTGGAACACAGGCTACTGAACAAAGGCTAGTGGAACACAGGCTACTGAACAAAGGCTAGTGGAACACACGCTAGTGGAACAAAGGCTAGTGGAACACAGGCTAGTGGAACACACGCTAGTGGAACAAAGGCTAGTGGAACACAGGCTAGTGGAACACACGCTAGTGGAACACACGCTAGTGGAACAAAGGCTACTGAACAAAGGCCAGTGGAACACAGGCTAGTGAACACAGGCTAGTGAAACACAGGCTAGTGAAACACAAGCTAGTGGAACACACGCTAGTGGAACACAGGCTACTGAACAAAGGCTAGTGAAACACAGGCTAGTGGAACACAGGCTAGTGAACACAGGCTAGTGAAACACAGGCTAGTGAAACACAAGCTAGTGGAACACAGGCTACTTAACAAAGGCTAGTGAAACACAGGTTAGTGGAACACACGCTAGTGGAACACAGGCTACTTAACAAAGGCTAGTGAAACACAGGCTAGTGGAACACAGGCTAGTGAACACAGGCTAGTGGAACAAAGGCTAGTGGAACACAGGCTAGTGAAACACAGGCTAGTGGAACACACGCTAGTGGAACACAGGCTAGTGAACACAGGCTAGTGGAACAAAGGCTAGTGGAACACAGGCTAGTGAACACACGCTAGTGGAACAAAGGCTAGTGGAACAAAGGCTAGTGGAACAAAGGCTAGTGGAACACAGGCTACTGAACAAAGGCTAGTGGAACACAGGCTAGTGGAACACACGCTAGTGGAACACAGGCTAGTGGAACACACGCTAGTGGAACACACGCTAGTGGAACACAGGCTACTGAACAAAGGCTAGTGAAACACAGGCTAGTGGAACACAGGCTACTGAACAAAGGCTAGTGAAACACAGGCTAGTGGAACACAGGCTAGTGAACACAGGCTAGTGGAACACAGGCTAGTGGAACACAGGCTAGTGAACACAGGCTAGTGGAACAAAGGCTAGTGAACACACGCTAGTGGAACAAAGGCTACTGAACAAAGGCTAGTGGAACACAGGCTACTGAACAAAGGCTATTGAACACAGGCTAGTGAAACACAGGTTAGTGAAACACAGGTTAGTGAAACACACGCTAGTGGAACACAGGCTAGTGAAACACAGGCTAGTGGAACACAGGCTAGTGGAACACAGGCTACTGAACAAAGGCTAGTGGAACACAGGCTACTGAACACACGCTAGTGGAACAAAGGCTAGTGGAACACAGGCTAGTGGAACACACGCCAGTGGAACAAAGGCTAGTGGAACACAGGCTAGTGGAACACACGCTAGTGGAACACACGCTAGTGGAACAAAGGCTACTGAACAAAGGCCAGTGGAACACAGGCTAGTGGAACACAGGCTAGTGGAACACAGGCTAGTGAAACACAGGCTAGTGAAACACAAGCTAGTGGAACACACGCTAGTGGAACACAGGCTACTGAACACAGGCTAGTGGAACACAGGCTAGTGAACACAGGCTAGTGAAACACAGGCTAGTGAAACACAAGCTAGTGGAACACAGGCTACTGAACAAAGGCTAGTGAAACACAGGTTAGTGGAACACACGCTAGTGGAACACAGGCTACTGAACAAAGGCTAGTGAAACACAGGCTAGTGGAACACAGGCTAGTGAACACAGGCTAGTGAACAAAGGCTAGTGGAACACAGGCTAGTGAACACACGCTAGTGGAACACAGGCTACTGAACAAAGGCTAGTGAAACACAGGCTAGTGGAACACAGGCTAGTGAACACAGGCTAGTGAACAAAGGCTAGTGGAACACAGGCTAGTGAACACACGCTAGTGGAACAAAGGCTAGTGGAACAAAGGCTAGTGGAACACAGGCTACTGAACAAAGGCTAGTGGAACACAGGCTAGTGGAACACACGCTAGTGGAACACACGCTAGTGGAACACAGGCTAGTGGAACACAGGCTAGTGGAACACAGGCTAGTGGAACACACGCTAGTGGAACACACGCTAGTGGAACACACGCTAGTGGAACACAGGCTACTGAACAAAGGCTAGTGAAACACAGGCTAGTGGAACACAGGCTACTGAACAAAGGCTAGTGAAACACAGGCTAGTGGAACACAGGCTAGTGGAACACAGGCTAGTGAACACAGGCTAGTGGAACAAAGGCTAGTGAACACACGCTAGTGGAACAAAGGCTAGTGGAACACAGGCTAGTGGAACACAGGCTAGTGAACACAGGCTATTGAACACAGGCTAGTGAAACACAGGTTAGTGGAACACAGGTTAGTGGAACACAGGTTAGTGGAACACAGGCTAGTGGAACACAGGCTAGTGAAACACAGGTTAGTGGAACACAGGCTAGTGGAACACAGGCTAGTGGAACACAGGTTAGTGGAACACAGGTTAGTGGAACACAGGCTAGTGGAACACAGGCTAGTGGACTAGTGGACTAGTGGAACACAGGCTAGTGGACTAGTGGAACACAGGCTATTGAACACAGGCTAGTGAAACACAGGCTAGTGGAACACAGGCTAGTGAAACACAGGCTAGTGGAACACAGGCTAGTGGAACACAGGCTACTGAACAAAGGCTAGTGGAACACAGGCTACTGAACAAAGGCTAGTGGAACACACGCTAGTGGAACAAAGGCTAGTGGAACACAGGCTAGTGGAACACACGCTAGTGGAACAAAGGCTAGTGGAACACAGGCTAGTGGAACACACGCTAGTGGAACAAAGGCTACTGAACAAAGGCCAGTGGAACACAGGCTAGTGGAACACAGGCTAGTGGAACAAAGGCTAGTGGAACACAGGCTAGTGAACATAGGCTAGTGAAACACAGGCTAGTGAAACACAAGCTAGTGGAACACACGCTAGTGGAACACAGGCTACTGAACAAAGGCTAGTGAAACACAGGCTAGTGGAACACAGGCTAGTGAACACAGGCTAGTGAAACACAGGCTAGTGAAACACAGGCTAGTGAAACACAGGCTACTGAACAAAGGCTAGTGAAACACAGGTTAGTGGAACACACGCTAGTGGAACACAGGCTACTGAACAAAGGCTAGTGAACACAGGCTAGTGAACACAGGCTAGTGGAACAAAGGCTAGTGGAACAAAGGCTAGTGGAACAAAGGCTAGTGGAACACAGGCTAGTGGAACACAGGCTAGTGAAACACAGGCTAGTGGAACACACGCTAGTGGAACACAGGCTACTGAACAAAGGCTAGTGGAACACAGGCTAGTGAACACAGGCTAGTGAACACAGGCTAGTGGAACAAAGGCTAGTGGAACACAGGCTAGTGAACACACGCTAGTGGAACAAAGGCTAGTGGAACAAAGGCTAGTGGAACACAGGCTACTGAACAAAGGCTAGTGGAACACAGGCTAGTGGAACACACGCTAGTGGAACACAGGCTAGTGGAACACACGCTAGTGGAACACACGCTAGTGGAACACACGCTAGTGGAACACAGGCTACTGAACAAAGGCTAGTGAAACACAGGCTAGTGGAACACAGGCTAGTGAACACAGGCTAGTGGAACACAGGCTAGTGGAACACAGGCTCGTGGAACACAGGCTATTGAACACAGGCTAGTGAAACACAGGTTAGTGGAACACAGGCTAGTGGAACACAGGCTAGTGAAACACAGGTTAGTGGAACACAGGCTAGTGGAACACAGGCTAGTGGACTAGTGGAACACAGGCTAGTGGAACACAGGCTAGTGAAACACAGGCTAGTGAAACACAGGCTAGTGGAACACAGGCTAGTGGACTAGTGGAACACAGGCTAGTGGACTAGTGGAACACAGGCTAGTGGAACACAGGCTAGTGGAACACAGGCTAGTGAAACACAGGCTAGTGGAACACAGGCTAGTGAAACACAGGCTAGTGGAACAGTGGAACACAAGCTAGTGGAACACAGGCTAGCTATTTATTCAAGCATATCAGTTTTCGATAACGTAAGATTTATTGACCAAAATATCAGTCATAACAGCAGTGTATCAATATTTAATCATTGTCTGGGATTTAATGTATCCTCACATACAACATTGGTATATCAACGACACTGAATGAGTGAGAGTTTGAAGCCACTGTGCAGATGATTTGGTATTGTTGTCACAGCCCAGCTCATGGCTGGACAAAGGAGGGGAGACCACACATGATTTGAAACTAAAAATAAGTTTATTTTATGCAACTAAAAGGGAAATTAACACAAAGACAAACTAAATACAACAAAACCAAACAGGGTGGAAGCCAGCAGCAAAGGAGGTGTGAGGGGGGATCCCTAGCTTTATCTACAGAGGGTTCACGCAGACCTGTCAGTTTGCTTTGTGTGGTATTTTTGAAGATCACAAGGAGACACAAACACAGATGGAACTTGGAATGTTGGTTGTTTTACTGTATTAAACTAATTAAAGTAAGTTCATGTTTTTGAAGTAAAATGTTCCACAGATTGGGGTGATGGTGCCGTCGTGCCTCCCGGGGGACACAGTGGAGTGACGGTGTGCACGTGTGTGTCCTCACTAAAGCTATGTTGGAGTCACAGAGAGACATCAGTGTTGAGAAAGCTACAAATACTTTTTTTGAGTTTAGAAGCAGTTTAAAAGAACTTGTAGTGAGTCTTTATTTCCTATATGCTTCATATTATGCACACCTCAACTCAGCACAGGCCCAGCTAATCTTGCACACATTTTGTGATTGATTCTTATTAAAAAGAAAAGGTTAGATTGGATTTTATTTGGCTTTTCTTTTTTTTTACACTGATCAATGTAAAAAGTCTTAATGTGAACGTGAAAACAGGTACGCACATCATGATTGGCCGGCTACATTTATCCAAATTTTCAGTGAGCAAATGCATGCTTGTGATTGGAGTATTACCCATAGAGTCCAATAGAGGGCTCCACTTATGCTTATAGAACTAGGGTTACAATATGGTAACCTTGGGTTCTGTCAGAGACACGCTGGGATCAGACTCTCAGTAAATCCATGGCAGCAGGTGTTTTAGAGGTGAACTGCAGGGCATGACTAGGTAAGTGTCTTAAAGAAGCTTCCATGTAACCGGACCACAGGGAACGAGAACTCAGAGAACCAAGCAAAGGCAAAGAGGCAACCGCATCCCATCATGAGCAGGCTGGCCAACACAATGATTAGGAGACTAACAGCATACCAATGCTACCAGACTGTCTCCCGGTTAGGTTTCTGTACTCTGATGTTGCCAGACAGCAGTTCAGTCACAGTTACTGTATGTTGAAAAGAAGGTGAACTTTATTGGTTGCATTATAGAGTGTCTTTTAACATGTCAGTTCAACCAAATTACCACTCAAGGTAGGAAAAGTGTTTGTCTGTATGGAGCTATGCCCACAGCTCTGGTATGAGATATCCATCTCTGCCTCCACTCCAAAACAATGGAGGTGAATGGAACTTTCTTTTTGCTGCTCAAATCACAGAAAAATTCCATTGGAAAAATTCATCAGCAGCTAATAAAACCAAAGGACCGTGTCCATTGTATTGGAGCGGCAGCAGACATTTCCTATGGCGATATCCCAAAACCTCTGTAGGCAAGACAGCATAGGGGTCAAATGCGAAAATAGGTGAAATGAGCTGAAAGTAACAAAAACAGTTTAGAAAACACACAAAACATAAGCATGACGGAGAGATTTACAAGAGGTTTTTTTTCCTAGACTGCATCTAATCAAACAACATGAATGAGTCTGACGTGGAGAAGACAGAAACACTGCTGATACAGCTGAGCTCTGAGTCACTGTCAGGTTGGGACCACTCTGGAGACGGACCACTGGCAAGACTAATCAAGCATCTGTTATTGTCCAGTCTGTTTACCGAGGTGGATCTTCAGAGGGGAGTAAAGGTCATCCTGGTGCTGATGTCTCACATCAAAGGTCAAAGGTTGTGTTTTATTCAAGCTCTACCAGGAGGTCTCCCTCTCCCACCGTCTCCCCTGGTTTACAGTGGACACTCTTAACCTGGAGGGCAGGAGAACACACACACACACCCATTAAAATCTATTAACTAGGTAGCACACCCATTATAATCTATTAACGTACACACCCATTATAATCTATTAACTAGGTAGCACACCCATTATAATCTATTAACTAGGTAGCACACCCATTATAATCTATTAACGTACACACCCATTATAATCTATTAACTAGGTAGCACACCCATTATAATCTATTAACTAGGTAATACTAGTCACTGATGACAATAACTTGTGTTTTATATTGTTACCTTTGCTTGCTTGACAGCAGTCAAACTGTTCTGCATCTTCATGGCTTCAATCACACAGATCTCCTGACCCTCTGCAACCTACAAGTAAAACATAAGTGAAAACGCTCATCATGGCCGCTACACTACAAACAACCACTGCTCACTCAACTAGAGGTTGGGCTGACCAAGAGGGCGATGACCACAGGTATGTATTGCAGCACATGCACTACATAGAAGCAGGTGGACACCTGACATAGCACCCATATGTGAACATTCAAATGAATGGGAAGACTGCCGTTTTCACTGCAATGCCCTATTTGGTGTGAATACAGCCTTAATGAGGTCAAATACTGATGTTGGGTGATAAGGTCTGGCTTGCAGTCAGTGTTCCAAGGTTCCCAAACTGGGAAAACCATTTAATTATCATTATGGAGCCGTTGAGGAAATATGAATCTGAAATATCACTGTATGCTGCAGCATCAAGATTTCCTTTCATTGGAACTAAGGGGCCCGGAACAAACGGACCCAGACCAGAGGTTACATAGTATGGCTTTATAGTACAGTCAGTCCGTTGAGTCTGTCCTGTAACATCGAGGTCGGTGAATAAAGATTAAGAATGGCTGTAGATGTTGTCTGGGTTACCGTATCTCCAGGCTTGACGGACACAGCCACCACTGTTCCCGGCATCGGTGAACGCAGGATGCTGCTGGTGTCTTCTGGAACTTTTTCTGGCATGTAGGAGTTGAGCTCTGCAGCCAACTTGGACAGAACGCGAACCTTAAACTACACAAAAATACACAATATGAGAAACACGGGAAAGAGGTGTCTTGTACTACAATATGATCGGATAAAATAAAGACCAAACAGCACAGTGTGTTTACAGGTCTTGGCAAGTACAAGGTAGAATTTATCGTCATTCTTTCCATATACAATATTCAGTATACAGGGAACCACATTGAGATTCGGTTGGGGTGTTGAAGAATTATTTTGAAATTCAGTTTTTACATAAAAGTACAACCATGGATCTCTTGGAGAATTTGTGCATGTTTTTTAAGGTTTTGCTTTAATTGTCCATCATTCAAATTTACAAGCAATTGAAGCACATATATTTGGCTGCTGGGAGGCCATATTTCCCACTGCTTGATGGCTGATATCTAATATTCACTGACTGTAAATGAAAAAAAAACAAAGAAAATGGAAATTTGTATTTAAAAATATACTATTTATAAGTACTATTTTAAAATAATTTTACAAATCAGTTTAGAATCACTTTATGGAATTATTAAATGACACATTTAATGAACAAGCAACGTTATCTTAATATAGCAGACATGATAGCTGGTGGAAATGTAAACTCTGTTCATGGCTGAAGATCCCTGTTGGACTTATGCCATCCAATGACCTACTTTAAGGTCAAAATGAGCATGTTTCTTCTCTGTGTGGGAGGTAACACCACTACTACTACTATTATAATAAGGTGTGATTATGTCATTACAATCCCATGTAGACATGCAATCTTACCGATGTGCCCAGGTACTGCAGGACAATCTTTCCTGAAGCATCTCTGGACAGACACTAAAACAAAACAATGTTATTCACTTCACCTATCAGTGGTCTTAATGTTATGGCTGATCAGTGTATATATGTTTTACTATTCAAATATATATTCAAATTTAGAATATTGGTTGACAGCCCTATTGTGTAGTCCCCACTGGTGTCTTTTTCTTTAAACATTTTTTCAGCTGTGTGCTTAGTGTGAGGTAGAACAGATATGATATAATTATATAATTTAACAACCTGTGTGTGTGTGTGTTACCTGTAGCATCCTGGGTGTGCTGTTGATAGTGAGTGGTAGCAGCGGGGAAGCCAGGTTCCACTGTCCACATACTTCCACCTGTCCTCCATCCACCTCCACCTGCAGAGACAGACACAGATGTATAATATTTTAATCAACACATCATCACATACATGAATTAGCTTTAATGATTCTTTTCTTATGTTCCCAGTAGAGCAGGCCTAATGCTTCAGAGACATTGATACATGTTTATGGATGCACATTAAATACTCACAGTAAACACATTTCCTGATTTGGTAACCTCCACAGAATGACTTCCCTCCTCCAGCTCCACACACAGCTCCCAGTGACTACAGTCCACAGGAGAGGAAGACACCCTGCAACACACACACACAATGACTCTTTTCAACCGTGCCACCTAAATGACTTCATACTTGACTATGTTACCACAAGCTTCTAGTTTCTAGAAATCTGGACAAAGTGCTCCACCATCTTCCACAACTGCAGGAGGAATTTTGACGATCTCAAAAGACATAATAAATAAGTAGATATGAGGAGAAAGTGCACTAACTACTGATTTGTGAGGACAAACAGCCAGTTAGACATCTTGATCTCACCGGCTGCTGACCACCTGATAAAGGTCAACTACTGCCAACACGGGGCAGCTCTACAGTGCCAGCATTATAGAGTGTGTGAATGTATAAATGTATTTGGGCACACCAGTGAGAGGGACTCTGGGTTCTGACCCTTGGACTGCCAAGATACAGATTTTCTAAGCTCGCACGCAAAAGAATCTGTTATCAATGTTTTTGTCTCTGCTTTCTCTCTCTCTTTAGCAAAGGTCAGTGTTCTAGACACTATACCTAACACTAACCCATTAAAATGCCAGAGTAGGACCTTGTAAGTAGACTGTCCTACCTTACACCTATCCGAAAGGACTATCCTAAACCTAACCATTTAATTTTAATGCCTAAACCTAACCATCTCTATCCTTAGAGCGGTCTTGACCTAACCCTAACCCAGTCCTAGGCCCTTACCCTAACCATTCGACTACAAGGAGCAAGGGGTCATAATAATAATATAAGGACAATCTATCTATCCTACCAAACCTGATCCTACCTTAACCCTGACCTTAACCTATAGGAAAGAGGAACCTCAAAGCCTAAAGTCTGAACTTTAAAATCCTGTATTTATTGGAACTGTACAAACAATTCAGTATGGGTAATATAGGAATGGAGAACCGCCCAGTCGATGGACGAAGCGGTGGGAAAGTCATCAAGATATCTCTCACTAACCTAACACTAACCCTGGCCATCACTTTCACCTGTTAAAATGACAAACGTGGCAGGCAGCAGTTCATATCAGGTGTCGCTAATTAACATTAATTGAGCAACTTGATTGGCTGGCTCTGCAGTCAGTGTCGGTACGAAGAAGCTCCGCTCTGTAACAGTACTGTACAATTACAGCTAGGGCTTTTCTGGTTCCCACAACACAAAGCGAGCGACACGTCTTCTAAAAGGATCTAGCTGATCACGTCGCATCAGTAACGGTTGTCGCATTCTCTCAGTTAACCTTTCATTCATATCATATAGTAAAATTTAAGGTTATAAGCTTAATAGTTGTGAATCAGGACCTCCACTATTTGGAGAAAGTTACTTGTGAAAAAAGAGGTGAGTCAAAGTCAACAGGCTACTGTTATTTCTATGTGCCAGACACTTTTAATCAACATTTCAGATCTTCTGCTACTATGAGCATTCATTTTACCACATATACTGAGCATCTTTGGTTCCATCTTATTTCATTTTCAGGTTATAACTACAGGTTGTGAACATTAATTAGGCTGTCACCCAAACCCGTTTCTGTCCTCTCACCCTACAGACTGTGTATAAGAAGTGGACGTAGTCACCGTGACGTCACCCATCGGTTTGTGGCCTGCCATTTTGAAGTCTCAATTTCTGCATTTTGGCTGTCGCCTTCTTGGTGGCACAAAATATATTACTGTGACCTTAATTTTATTTACTTAAATGCCCCTAAAAAAGTGTAGAGCCCTGCAGCAGTAGCAGACACCATGTCAGCCTATATGCTCAACGATAAGTCAGCTTTTAATTAGCTTCCACTATGTTGATCATTTGGTGAGGCTCTATGAATACACTGCATTTTTCAGGAAATGGTTCATTGACGGCGGGGACGGTGTGTAGCAAACTAGGCCCTTGTAGCCCCCCAGGAAATGAAGCTCACCTCAGGTCACCCAGGACCCTCTGTGAACGGAGCTGAGCAGTGATGTAGAGGGCTGCTGCAGAGGCCAGCAGCTCCCTGCGTGTGTCTACGTTCAGCTGGTGACCCTTAAAGCCGTCGGGGTAAACCTCTGGCAGGAAGTTGGTGCTGATGTCACCAGAGATAAATCGGGGGTGGGTGATGATTTCCCGCAGGAGGGGAATGTTGTGGGTCACACCTGGAGAGGAGATTACCAAACTTCATTACAGAAAGAAAAATAAGCTCTTGTCTCATTTAAAAAGTGTCTTAGCTGACATGTTTACCTCTGATAACATAGTTATCCAGAGCTTCTTCCATCCTGGCGAGGGCTTCAGCTCGTGTAGCTCCGTAGGTAACCAACTACAAATATATACCAGAGGACATGATTGCAGAACCACAAACCCTTGTGGAATTTTGTAATCTAGTTTCTTGTTTTGACCATCTGTTCCTAAAAAATAAGAAACACACTATTTACAAAAGCATTATATAGTCAATCCATCACTGACCTTAGAGATCATGGGATCATAGTAGATGCTGATGTCACTTCCCTCCTGGATGCCGCTGTCTACACGGACCTGACAGAGTGAGGAGCAGACCAGGAAATGTTCAGGATACAGGCAGGACACTTAACCAGTCACTCAGTGTGTGTGGAGAAAAACCTACAGTATCTGAGAGAGGGCTGAATGCTCTCTGTGGCAGCTCCAATCTGTTAAGTAGGTTGTGGGAGTGGTACACACCTAGTGAAGCTTTAAGGACTCCTTGTCACACACACTTACTTTGCTGAGGTTGAGTGGCTCTTGGTATTGAGACAGCCGTCCGATGGAGGGAAGACCAAAAGACTTGTAAGGATCCTAATAGAATAAACAACAGAGAAACAGACACACTGAAGCTTCAGGTTTCACCCTCCATACAGTGGTTATTACTTTCGGAGCTCAACACAGGTCAGAACTAAACTAACACACTGTTCTGTTTATAAAAACGCTTTAATAGCATCACATAGAGCCATACAGAGATTGCAACCATGTCCAGACTTGTTATGCATTATACTCCGCTTATAGCACTGTATAATTATAGTAATAACCATTTTTTTTGCAAGTATCATAGTGTATTATAATTCCCAAAATTGTAATAGAAGAATATTTTTATGGTGCATTATAATCACTGTTATGTGATTATAAGTTACTCTAAGCGGTCATTGGGAGAGAGGTATTATGACACTTGACCTTATAAATCATTATAAAATGCTTTATAATGTTATATGGTTATTGTTAAACAGCATTGAGTGTTTATAACTATGATTATACGGCGCTATAAAACAGATTGTAATGCATTATAAGTATGCTTATAATTCCATTATGGACATGGGCATCGTAGAAAGTGTTAGCAGGATGTCAGCCGACACCACAGTGATCACAGCTCACACAGACCTCAGCGTAGACGCGACTCTCAATGGCCCAGCCGTTTATTGGGATGTCTTCCTGTTTGTGCTGTAGTTGGTAACCCTTGGCAACCCTGATCATCTGCTCCACCAGGTCCAGACCAGTAATACACTCTGTAATTGGATGCTCCACCTGGGGTCAAAGGTTAAACATAGAGGATAGAGTTTCTGCAAGCAAACTAGTAGTTTGAACTGGGTCTACACCCACACACACACACAGCCCGACACTGACCTGTAGTCGTGTGTTCATCTCCAGGAAGTAGAAGTTCTTCTTAGAATCCACCAGGAACTCCACGGTGCCGGCAGAGGAGTACTGCACAGCCTTAGCCAGCTGCACTGCCTGCTCACCCATCGCCTTCCGTGTCACTGGGTCCAGGAAAGTACTGCAGAGGACACACCAGACACTCACTCACCTCAGTTCTAATAGAAACAAGTTCCACAGTTTGTTTGTTTATTCAACGACCTAGCTTTTTTTTTTAGATACATACAAATATTACTAATACACTTTTTTCAAAAACCAATCACCACATACATGTATTGAAGAATGCTGGCGAGGCACCTACTGTAAGGAGGTTAAATTAAGTGTTTTTAGGCATTTCCTATTGTCTACATCAGGGGTCTCCGACAAGTAGCTCGCGAGCTCGCTACCCGTTTCAGAGTGGTTCGCTAAAGGTTCAAAGAATATGTGCATAAATTTGATGACAGTCACTTTGTAAACCGTTTTAAATTACTACCCAATCCTATTCACAGACATCCCTTTGAGACAAACTGATCATATGTGATTACATATACCGGCTGTCAATTAAACATCAGTTGTATGCTTACTGTATGTACAGTATGTCACAGTGACCTTGACCTTTGACCACCAAAATCTAAAATGTCTGATGTAACTATGCTGCTGAAGAGCTGCTTTTCATACCTTCTTGTGCGAAAACCAAGTCGGTTGCTTTCACCCATGTTGATTTAAAAAAAAAAAAACTAGAAGTAGCGCCTCATGGTTGTTTGCCTCCGCCGACCAGTCAAGTGTCAGTTTACATCTATGTCTGTCCAAAATGTCATCACTTCATCATTTTATTTTCCTGTTAGACATTTGATAGATAGATACTGTATTTGGGGGAAATTGGTCATGTTTTTGTGTAAATTGTCATAATTAGCAAAGGAATTCCTGAGTTATGGCCAAAAATGTGTTTTGTGAGGTCACAGTGACATTGACCACCAAATTCAAATCAGTTCCCTCCTGGCATTCCTGAGATACGACGTTCACAAGAATGGGACGGACGGATGGACAACCTGAGAACATAATGCCTCCGACCAGGGCTGTCACCGGCACGGAGCCATAAACAATCCAAAGAGCAGAGGGAGTTTGTCACTAACCTGGGAGCTTCTTCCACCACCTTCTGGTTCCTCCTCTGGATGGAGCATTCCCTCTCATTCAGCCACAGAGCGTTACCATGTTGATCAGCCAGCACCTACAACACACACAGGTTTCAATGGTTCTCTCTGGTGAAGGAATTTATTTAGTCATTTTTATCTTTGGACTTTTTTTTGTCACAAAAGCTAGATAGTTTTTTTTTTTTAAAACTAAGCTAATGTTCATTATTGACATTCATGTCGATGAAGTGCAGTAATTAAAACTACGTTTCCTGATCACACTCACAGTATTAAAAGATATCAAACCTCTTTGTCCACGTGTGTCCTACCTGTATCTCAATGTGTCTGGGGTTGTCTATAAACTTCTCAATGAGCAGCCTGTCGTCTCCAAAGCTGGACGCTGCCTCCTGGGACGAGAACCGGAAACCTTCCCTGGGACAGACATGAAGGCGGCAAATACAAACATCAGTCTCTCCAGTGGACTGTAGTAGTGGTATAAAGTAGCCATAGAAACAAGATGTCTAATGATAACAGAAAGATAAGACAAAAGTGAGCATGGTAACATGGTAGTAGAGCCAAAGCTTTTTCCCTTTTGGAACTAATGGAATTAGACTATTGAGCACAATCTAGCTTGTTATTAGCTCACCTTCCTCAGGATAAAGTCAGTAGAAGACAAATATGATCTGCCTTGTTGATGCTCTCCAGGTTCTAACCACTTCATTACTTGCTTGCATTGCAACACCTGGACCGTGTGTCCACGGTGCCCCGGGTGACAGTGTCTGATATTTCATTAATTGTACATGATTTGGGAACTCGCCATCCAAGTTTGTTTATTCCAAGTATGTGATGAATCCAACACGGTGCCAAGTCATTAGCTGTAGATGATTAAAGATCTCCCCAAGCATATATACATGCATAGAAATATTCATAGAGCGCTGGATTGTAGCATAAGCTGTTCTCTGATGAAAAAAGCTTTTGGGCACCCTGGACTAACCCCCAAAAGGCTCAACTAGACCACACTGTCAACCATCATACCAAATTAGAAGTTCCTAAGTTAAATAGTTTCTGCTCTGGAAACGAAAGTGTGACACACGAACGAACGGAAGGACATGCGGAGCTCTACGTTGTCGCGGGGGTATAAAAAGTAGCTGAGGTCTTGGGAGTAGGAGTAGACAGCGAAGCAGCAGATTAACAAGCCAAAGTAGTAACTGTAGAAGTAGTTTAAGGACAGTAAACTGAAGTTGTTGATTTAGAAGCATTTCAGACAGTTAAAGTAAAAAATAAGCCGTAGGAGTGGTGCCACTATTTACAGTAGTATCTGAGGTTTAGCAGTTTAAAGCATTTACGTAGCACAAACAGTTTATTTAAGAAGTGATGTCTGATAGCTTTCATGACTAAAGTTGTTAATAAAAAAAAAAAGAGTAGACGTTAGATGAGGATACGATACCTTGTCTCTTCATCATTCCAAGATATCCTCATCCCTTTCCCTCCTCCTCCTGCAGATGCTTTGATCATCACTGGGTAGCCTAGCAACAACAACAAAGATAAAGCAACACCAATAGGTATACTTGGAGGAGAAAAGGTGGAGCTGGTGCATCAAGTGGACAGAATAATGAAGAAGGTAGATTACCTCAGAATGTTTCAGGACAACATCAAACCATCAGCTAGAAAATTAAATCTTGGATGCGACTGTGTGTTCTAACAGGACAATGGCCCCAAACAAACATCCAAAGTGGTTTTGGGATATCTAAATCAAGCTAAAATTGAGCTTTTGGAATGGGCTGCCCTGAAAAGTCAAATATGGATTTAACTAAGAAACAAAACTATTTCTGCCAAGAGGTCAAAGATCCAACCTGAACTCTGCCAGAAGCGTAATGGATAGTAAAAGCCATTGATTGAGGTGAAAAGAGCTAAGGGACATGCAACCAAATTAGCTGTGCTGGATGTATATTTTTGACCCTTTAAATTTTACAATGTTTCAGAAGACACACAAAAACAGTATAAAAGAAACCAAACTTTTCATTTGTAACAAAGAAGTAGATCCCAACAATCATCCTGCTACAGAAAAACAACAAACTGCCTTGACACAAATGTCCCCTTACAAGTGTGGTACAAGGGAGAAGTGATGACTTACCAATTTCCTGTGCGATCTTCACAGCTTCCTCAACAGTCTGACAGAAAGCAGAGAGGGTTTATGGTTACTATGGTTACTGATGATGAACCAAAGCATTACTACAACTATGCAGTAATTGTCACATCCATGCTTTGAACTAGTTTGTCACTATGCTGTGAGCGAGACGTGTTTTGATGGTTTCAAATATGAAGCACTTGTGTTTCTGGATTAAACCGTCATTGTGCAGTGTTGTTTGTGGGTGAAGTACTGAAACCTCCACCTGGAAGAGGACTGGAGGAGTTGGACTTGGATAATGGATTAGTTAGAAAACACAGTAACTCATCTACTGCAATGTGGACAATCCCAGATGTTTCCCATAGAAGAGTTTAATGAACCAGCTGTGCGCTATGCTTTATCGGAGGTGAGAAAGATAACCAGACATGCATTTACCAAACCAAGTAGTTAATCCTTTTCTCCGTTAAAACCAAAACATACCGTTTAAAAGCACTTACAGGAACTCTTAACTTTTTGAGTGTTGCCCTTTGTGGTAAATGGTAAAGGGATTTGCATTTATATAGCTATACCTTTCTAGTCTTCCAACCACTCAAAGCTCTTTACACTACGTGTCAACATTCACCCATTCACATTCATACACTGATGTCAGAGGCTGCCATGCAAGGAGCCAGCCTGCCCATCAGGATCTGATCTAAATACTCTTTCACACACACCGTCGGGAGCAATTTGGGATTAAGTGTCTTGCTCAAGGACACTTCGACATGTGACCAGAGCAGCCGGGGATCGTACCACCGACCTTCCAATTGGCGGATGACCTGCTCTACCCTCTGAGTTGATTCTCAGTGAAGTTGTCGTCCTCTTCACAACATCTAAAGACTCTTTCATCGTTTGAGTCATCACATGCAAAATGTTCCATTTAATAATCAAAATCTGTCAGACATGACTGTCCGGTCTGACGAATGGTAGACGTCGAATGACGAATGGCAGAGTAGCTCGCAAACCGGGAGAGCTCTGTCGAAATCCTGTGTTAACTTGAATTACACGTGCTTCATTACCACGGTTAACCTGTGTGAAAGGCTAATAATTATCCTGTGCAAACATGTGTGAAAGGCTAATAAATTATGGTAAAGCCTTATAAAAATCATAACCAACCTACAGACAAGCAGTCTTCTGAAAATTATGAAGATGATGGAGCGCAAGCTAGCCAAAACCTGTAGCATCCTACTAGCAACGTAGCGCTAATGCTGTCGCCCCCATTTGTGGCCAGTGATTCTCAATATCGGAAGATTCAGTGGGTGTGTCTCTCCCTCCGGCCCTCAGGGGACAGTTATGAGCCCATTGGTGCACCAGCAGGACGTAAAGATGACTGGAGGCTGATGGACCTCAGTGGTCTCGTACCACGCCATCACGAAAAATGTTTTGTGTACGAGTTCAACGACAAAACGTCTTATTGTTGAAACACACAATAAGACACAATGAAGCATAGGTTTGGTATTATTACTGCCCATAAACAATAAGTGATTTTTAGGGAAGAATGGCCCATAAAGGGAACATTCCTCTTGTATGTGTGCCCGTACCTTGACCACTCCATCATATCCTGGGATAGTGTTGACGTTAGCAGCCTTAGCGATCAGCTTGCTCTCAATTTTATCCCCCATTGCCTGGATAGCATGGGTGTCTGGGCCGATGAACGCCACGTCCTCTGCTGCCTAGCAACAAAACAATAATACCATGAAAGTTACCATGTCAGACATGTAATAATAATAATAGCACAGACAGAACAAAGAGCTGAAGTCCCACCCCAGTGCTAGGCTAGCTCCACTAGCCTCACAACATCCAACTCCCTAATAAAGATGACACAGAATCCTGGGGTTTATTGTCCAGGTTTTGGTAACTACTATTATGATTGAGCCTGGTCATTTTACAGCAATAGTCCAACATTTTGGTCAACAAACTTATTTGCTTTCTTTTGAGAGAGAGATGAAACGCTGTGTGTAGTACAGCTAGATTCTGAACTATTCCTTCTAACATGAATGCAGACATTTTTATTTTAGCATTCAAAACAATCAACGTACTGTTGAAACCTTACTGGAGGTGCAAAATAACTTCTGTTATGTGTGACAAAATAAGCTGTCAACTGTATCTCATGGTTGACCTTGAGCTGTCACACATACTGATCCCAAGGTCAAGAATAAACATCTATACTCCATTAGTATTTCAGCATTCATGCTTTTTTTTTTTTTTCAATACTTTCATTAAACATTTGTTGATCATTCATTAACACAAAATATCACTTTTAATGAGACAAAGTAAATCATAAATAGGGCACAGACTGTTTGAATAAATCAGCAACAAATTTATTCCTTAACTAACCCAAAAAAAAATTGATCAATTCTCACCTTAGCATTTGTTTGTCACTAATGAATTTTGAACTCATGGTAGTAAAGTGTGTGTGTGTTGAGAGAAAATGAGTCTGCGTACTACTCACCAGTCGCTTTGCAAACACTTTGTTTTCAGAGAGAAACCCATACCCAGGATGAACCTTTACAGAGGACGAAACAGGAAACTTTGATTCGTTTCAAAGGCTTTTAAACACAAATATATAGCTTTGAGTTTATATAACCAAGGGTGTATTCTATACATGAAAAAGGCACCAACAACAACATCTCACCAGATGGATGAATGGTACTGTGACAGTGTATTCTAACTGCACAATAAGTGAACCTCTTGACACAGCTCTATGTACTGACATGCAGACACATGCTTCACTGTTTAGAGAACCTACATGTTGTCTTGATGTGCATCTCCCACAGTCACATAGTGTAAATAAGAGCCGAGTAAATGCTTACAGCTTGTGCTCCGGTCGTTCTGACGGCATCCATGATGGCGTCCATGTTCAGGTAGCTCTGACTGGTGGGGGCGGGGCCGACACACACCGCCTCATCAGCCATCTTTACATGAACCTAAACACGGGCAGACACAGAGTGTCACCTCAGCAGTAGAAAGTGGTACACACTGCATGAAGACACACTTAGAACACGGCTACCACCTACTCCAACTGTCTGTCTACGATATATATATATATATATATACACAAATCCTGCTTCATAGTACAGTCCTCTGGTCTCGGACTTGACATGGACTCGGTTAAGTTGGACGTGTCTACAGCCCTACCCGGTATTCAACCATCATTTTAAACACTGGATGAAGACTGATGGTGACTCACAGCACTGGAGTCTACGTCACTGTGGACAGCTACAGTCTGGATGCCCATCTTACGACATGTCTTGATCACCTGATGGAAAAACACACACATCAACATTAACACTCGTGCTTCACTCTAGAGTCAATGTCAAATACAATGCAGTGAATTATAGATAGCTACTGGTAGCTCTTAACAAAAAAACAGGGAATAAAACATCAAAACAAAGATTGTGGTTTGACTACAACAGCTCTGCCCTACGGAGACTTCTTTAAGCTCCATCTGGGGGTGCTGTGAGGTCGACATGTCTTCAACAGCAATGCAACAACACCTCATTTACAGCACATATATACTTTGTGTCGGCCAGTCTTACCCTGCAAGCAATCTCTCCTCTGTTGGCAATGAGGATCTTATCAAAGGTCTGTGGAAAGAAACGGCACACAGATTAGCACCGTTGGTCATTGACACAACAAGGACTTTCTTCAAGTCAAGTCAAACTCTATTTGTAGAGGACGTTTAAAAACGACCGCAGTTGACCAAAGTGCTGAACGTGTACGTAATGAAAATGAATACATAGCAAACAACAATATGAACAGAGCAAAATCAATAACCATAATCTGCACATAACAGCAGTAAAAAGAGCAGCAGCACAACAGAAAATAAACTTAATCAAACGCCAACGAGAAGAGGTGAGTCTTCAGCAGCGACTTAAAACGATTCTACGGTCTGAGCTGTTTTAATATGAAGAGGGGAGCTGTTCAAGGAGCATCGGATTGGTCGACTTCAGTGCTCGAAAAAAGGGTAACATGGGTAACTCTCTCAAGATCCCTGGGAGACAGGGATCACTCCACCTACTGGTCAATGAGAAGACTTTCTCTACCACCTAACTCCTGAACAAGGCTTATTTCAGAGGTCACAACCAATCATACCAATGTCTAATCACATCTTGCCTCACACTGTGTTACATTTAGTTTTGGTTACCTTTTCACTGGGACTGTAGACGGTGGAATAGTGAGCGTTGCAGTGCACGGCACAGCATCTGGTCCGGAACGAGGCATACTGCAAAACACATACAGATACATTATATTAGGCTACTATGTTATTTCATCTCATTCATTATAATATTCATTTAGGGTAAGGGGTATACGTTGGGATTTAATCAACTCCACTCCTGTTTTAACTTCTATGACAAAGTCAAATATGCTGCAAGAAAATCTTCCTTTATTTTCAGCAGGTTCAGGCTGGGAAATGGTACAATCAGATTGTTTTTTCTGGTTAAATAAATTGGTTCAATGAAGAATTATACATGATGCGTTGGACAGTCAAGGGTCTTTGGTTGACCTCATTCCGTGCTAACATTAGTTTTTTACTTCTGGTGCAAAAATCATAAAAGTGAGGTTCATTTGTGGAGATTATCTGGCTGTTTGCCACAGAGCTTATTTTCTGCAATAATCCAAAAACAATCTTATTGGCTTTTTGTCGAGGGAATCCGTGCGATGCCAACTTCTTGGTTGGCCTACAAAAATACGTCATCCCTGTGGCACTCTTATTTCGTTGCGTCCAGAGGCATTTTAGTCTAACAAACTGCGATGCACTGTGTGTTTTGACACCTTTTTATTGGAACCAGCGTTCATTTTTTTTCAGCAATTTGAGCTACAGTAGCTCTTCTACTAGATCAGACGACACGGGCCAGCCTTCGCTCCCCACTTGCATTAATGAGCCTCGGGTCTGACCCTGTCGCCGGTTCACAGATTTTCCTTCCTTGGACCACTTTTGGTAAGTCTTGAACAATGCAGACCGGGAACATCCCACAAGAGCTGCAGTTCTGGAGATGCTCTGACCCAGTCATCTAGCCATCACTATCTGGCCCTTGTCAAAGTCAATCACATCCTTACGCTTACCCGTTTTTTCTGCTTCCAACACAAAGGTCAAAGTTCAAAGTGTTCACTTGCTATCTAATATATCCCCCCCACTGCCAGGTGCCATTGTAACAAGATAATCAATGTTATTCACTTCACCTCTCAGTGGTCTTAATGTTATGGCTGATCAGTGTATGTCAATCACAGGTGAGTGGGAGGTACCTCACAGGAGGTAGAAAATCTAACTTTGATGCAAACACTAATGCAGGAGTTACACTTGATCAGCTCACTGCGAGTGACAAAGAGTGAGATTTGTTTTGTTTTCTGTGAGGTCCTCTGATGCACAAGCCTCAAGGAATTTACTGACTTTATCCAAACAGAAGCTGCACAGAACAACAGAACAATAGGCAGTTTAGTATGCGGATAGAGTGAAGATGTCTCTGTTCAGAGCATATTGTACTCCACTGTATGCAGCCCATTTATGGTCAAACTACAAAAAAGCGAGTTTACAGAGACTTCAAGTTGCATATAATGATGCAATGAGAATATGACCGAGATGTTGTAGTGCAAGTGAAATGTTTGTGTCTGCAGGCATAAATACTTTTCAAACTTTCTTAAGAAATCTCATGTACAAAATGTATATGCCAGCTAAATCACTGTGAGAATGACATCATCTTGCGGTTGTCTAACATCAGATTTACCACTACATGGTACCAATCACAGCTGTGGAGGCATTGGTATAATTCTTTATATGTAAGGCATTAATATATAATTATATATTCTAAATCTCTTTTAATCAGGACTTTTTATAGTGCTTCATGTATTGTAATGTATTATATGTAATATCTTGTTGTTGTTTTTATCTGGATCTTGAGTCTGCAATAAAGTTTGAATTGAATTGAATTGAATTGGCAGTTTTCAAACCATCTGGAGATCCTTGTTCATTTAGAAAGCAGAAAAACAACATACACACACAGACTCATGCCTCCCTCAGCCTGCAGGCTCAGTGTTAGAATGAGTGTGAACCAGTTTACCTTTTCTGTTTAACCAAAGTACACAAGCAAGTGGCCACCAGGGGCCCCATCCCTAGTGGGCTGACCTGGTCAGCATTTAGAGGAGACGGTCAAAACAACTATTATATAGTGTATATATTGGTAAAGCGAGTAAAATGAGATTACATTAGTTTGAACGGGATTAAATAACAGTGAGTGTCCAACACCCTCCTAACGGAACATAGTTTAACACAGCTGTTTAGAGCTCAGCCGGTCTGCATGACATAACCTCTAAAAGTCACATGAGATGTATACTCTCTTTATGACTGAAGAAACACCTGACACCTTTATCTACCTGTCCAGCTTTAGGAAACAAACTTTTGCACAGTGTTATCAGTGTGCTTCTCTGTCTTATTGTCTTTATGTCTGTCCCATGAAGACCGTCCAGGACTGTCCTCACCTGTCCTCGTCATTAGCAGGTCATTAGCAGCACTATGCTAACAGACTATGCTGACAACTGTCATGTCAGTCGCGTGCTGATAGTGAACGGTGTGTTCACCTGAGCTCGCGCTGTGTTGAGCTCACCTTCACCGCTGACAGCAGCCTGCTCACTGATGGAGAAAGCCCGTGCGCCGCCATGTTCACAAACTCTCACAGACAACCACGCACACTGACGTGATGACGCAGCAGCTTTTAAAGAGAGCGGATTGGTGGAGAGAGAGGCGTCGACTACATTCACCCTTTTTTTTCCTCTCTCAACTTTATTAAAAAGCTTTTGGAAACATGACATAACGTTTTTTTTTTTCATTTTTTTTTTTTTTTTTAATCGTTATCAAAAATATACACACAACAAGGCACTGTCAATTACCATAACAGTAACAAAAACAACTATAGGTTGAGCATGGGCAACAACCTAGGGAGGGGGGACAAAGGAGGACGGTCTGCAGGACAGATAATAATGCACTATACTCATTTTTAACAGTCTCTTCTGCACTATATTCACTTTTTTTAATAGTCGTGTATCACAGCTGTTACCCTGCACTATATTCCGTTTTAACAGTTTTCTTCATCTCCTTGTATTTTTATATCTGGTATATATTTTTTTACTTTGTACTACTAACTTTTTTTACTGCCTTTTTACTAACATGTTTTGCACTATGGAACTGTGATGCTGGGAACTTGAATTTCCCTTGGGATTAATAAAGTTACTATCAATCTATCTATCTATCTATCTATCTATCTATCTATCTATCTATCTATCTATCTATCTATCTATCTATCATCTATCTATCTAACATATATCAAAAATAACATTTAAAGAGAATAAAAATAAAGTTAAAAAAAATAATAAATAAATAAAAAATAAAAAAACGGCTCATCTCAAATTAATTTGTATACATCAAATAAAGAGAATTATTTGACTTTTTTTTGTCAGTCATAATCGACAGACTTACTTAGCAGTTTTAGCTCATTCTTCATACTAGTCAGACAGGGTTTAGTTTTGAGGTATCTGCATTATTATGTGTAAAAGAAATTACTCAACAGTAAAATATTGATAACAAAATCCAAATTCCAATTCACAGCAAAGATACCAAATTATCTTTCACTGTCAATGGTGACAGCTCAATCCCCTTGGATTGTAGCCAGCTCTGCATGTCATTCCAGAAAAACTTCACCGATTCACAATGAACTTCACTTCCAAACTTTCAATGTCACTTTCACAAATTACAGTTATTCAAATCAAAGTTAAACCTCAATCTTCCTCAGAATTCGTTCGTTGGGTAAATCTTATTCAGGATTTTGAAGTTCCTCTTTTTCACCTTAGGAGGGAGAGGGAATGAAATATATTTTCTCCGTATTATCTTAAACTCTTCAGATTCTAATTCCTTGAAAACATAATTTCTCTGAACTGCGTTACGGAAGTATTCTTTTAACAGAATATTCCTAATTCTTCCTTAAAATTCTTTGGAAGAAGACATACCGATCATAGTGGGGCAGCTATGCTGAAATATTCAGAACAACTGTGCATTTTGCAAAGACCTGTCACTCTAATTGGTCCTTAGTTATGCATAACTTTAAGCCTTAAATCTTCAGTAGGCAGAACGTTTTTTGGCATCATTGGGCAAAAATTCCATAATAACCTCTCATCATATTGTAATTCAAGTGTTCTGAGAGAAAACTAGACTTCAGCACCTCCTCATGACTCTGTTTACAGGCTTTAGAAAATCTAGCCTGTGACGGAAGACTTTGACCAATCACAGGTCATTTGAGAGAGAGAGCGTTCCTATTGGTTGTGCTCCGGCTGGTGGGCGGTGGTTGGTACTTCCTCAACTCATCTCAACGTGGCTGCCGGGTCACAAACATTCTCATTTTACAGCTAAACAGTATACTACAAGATGATTCTGAAAACATCTGAGGAGAGACATAGGCATTATAGTAGTGATGGTGAGCTGAAGCTTCATGAAGCATTGAAGCTTTCCAGCAAATTGGTTCGGAAAAGGGTTCATTTCTCGAGGCTTCATGTGCACGAAACCACCTGTTGGCCAAAGAGTGTAAAACAGGCAGATATGATCTTAACCATGTGATCTGTGATATACTGTACTTTGCTCCAATAAAGGCTGTTGGGAATGACTATAAACAATGAAAAAAATATATATTACCATGTAATCCATTTATATCTATATAATATATATTATAATGTATATTTTATAGTAAGTATATTATGAGTATATAACATACATGTATAATAAACTGTAATTGTTTTAAGAGTAATGTATCTTATGTGTGTAAACCTATCCTTTGGTCAATAATTGTATTGTAGTGTAATATAATATAATAATGGCAGGAGGGGTAATATTAGTGTTCTGTGTTATTGGTTTAACCAGTGAAGATCTGAACCACTTCCTGAACCAGTCAGCGGTATGGCCGGGCCGCGAGGCTTCGGACGTCATCAATGACGTCATTGGTCTAAAACGATACAAGCCTCGATACGCGCTCCGAAAGCCTCGACACTGCATGTAACATCACTTCATTATAGTAACAGAATATTGATTCATATTTGATCAGCGCTGCCTAGTTCGACCTTTTGATCAGAGTTGGTGAGTGATTGACAGCTGTTCAGAGACAGCAGACTCCAGGTCAGCTCTGATTGGTTGTTTTCCTCCGGTCTGTGAAATCTTGCAGATGCCATTAGGACACAAGTCAGAGATTTCCTCCCAGCGACTCATAGCCGCAGAGAGGCGACCCTCTCGTTCTCCGGGTGAGAACTCCAACAAAGCGCCGCTCAGCCGGGGGCTCGTGAGTATCCCCACACCCGCCCAGCGCCTCTCACCCTGGGCAACTCCGGAAAAGGCGAGAGTTCAGCCCCTCTCTCGAAGTGTGGTTCCAGAACCAGAGCTATGCGTGGAGGTGAGCCCAACTATATCTAGTTGGTACCACTCCACCTCCCGCACCAGCTCCGGTTCATTTCCTACCAGAAAAGTGACGTTCCACGTGCCAAGAGCCAGTCTGCGATGCCGGGGATCAGCACGCCTAGATCTTTTTTCTTTTAATTTGTAACATTCTGGCTACAGTCCTGGGCATGGAAAGAGTGATTAAGAAGCTGATGTATGCAGTAGTACAATGTGCTTAACAAAAGACTGATAATAAGTTACTTAAGATTTAAATGGTTTATTTAACAAATTACATTTTCATGTGCATGAGAAAAACAATTAAATGAGAAATTCATTATAGATTTTTTTTGTATTGCTCTGTGAGGACTGCATGTGACTCATGCTGTAAACCAGTGGACCTGCATGAAAAATGCAATTTTACTCACCGTTAGTAAGTAACCGATCAGAAACTTGCTATAGAGCCTCCAACCAGTAATGTGGGCTACAAAGTATTTTAATAATAATTAAATAAAAAAATAAAATAAATATGCTTGTTAACTTATACTACTTGTTCAGTTTGTCTTTTAATTTCGGGACAGAGTCCATTACATTTAAAGTCTGACATAAAACAAATTCATGATGCTCTTCTTAAAACTCTCGACTAATGTCGACACTTACTGACAGTTTATGTGACACACTGCCTGACTCGTGTCCCGTGTCTTTTTCTTGTTCAAACAGATGGACACAGGTCATCAAGTTTGGTGTAAAAAGACCTCACACGTATCAGGACTGTGTTGGGAAATGCAGATTGAAGATGGATCCCGGTGAAAAACAGGTATCGGTCTATTCTAACTTTACAAGCAGCTTATTGATCCAATTCATCCCTGACGTCAATTAATCATTAAACCTAGTAACAGGATACGGATTCATTTAGTTGGCTTGAATTATGTTTGTTGGAAGCAAGCATTTGTCTTGCGAGCCCAACTACTATCACCTCAACAGTTCAGCTAGTGGGACAGTAGTATGACAAAAGAAATCTTATTCCATGGGCCACTTACTAGCCAGAACATCTCAAGGGATTCACTAAGTGGGCTTTGAAGGTTTATTTTGTTAAACTAGTATTTCCTAAGGGCTGCACGGTGGTTCAGTGGTTAACACTATCGCCTCACAGCAGGAGGGTTCAGAGTTGTAACCCTTCTTTCTGTCTGGAGTTTGCATGTTCTCCCCGTGTCAGCGTAGTTTTTCCTCCAGGTTCTCTGGCTTCCTTCCAGTCTACAAACATGCAGGTTAGGTTCATTAGTGACTCTAAAAGGTTTGAATGTGAGCGGTCAAGGTCCAAGGTCAAGAATGAGCTTTCATGCTCAGGTGGCGCAGTATAGTTCCAGTGCTCCTCAGGCGTATGAATCCTTTCAGTTGTTCTATGACACTTAAGTCAGAACTTTAGCCTTGTTCTCTTTAAGCCTGATGAGCCTTTGTTAATAATCACGATACAATAAGAGACCATGGCTGTAGGAAGGTCTTTTTCACCTGTTAGTTTAGTGTAAATTACTGTGTAGAAGACAAATTGAATCAATCTGTAGGTCACGATTTAAAATTTAAGGACAGATTTGGACTCCCAAAAGATCTGAAAGCAACAACCTGATTTCATGCAGACACAAGTTTAGAATGTGTTGTTACTAGTATTCATTAGCTGAGAGATTCTGAGCACTTGATGTCATGAGAGGGCCCATAACATGTTTTGATTTCCCATATATGGACTTTGAACTGTTAATGTGTTTTTAACAAAAAAAAAGCCAGTGGAGCACACTGGGAAGTGATGTTATCTAACACAATGACACCTCACCTCCAGGTCACATGAAATGGATTTTATTCTACTCTCAGATTGTGGTTGCATGCCCGGGATGTCCATCCATCCATCGGTGATCTATACCAGCTTATCCTGTGCAGGGTCACAGAGAGCTGGAGCCTTTCCCAACTCACACTGCGTGAGAGGCATGGTACACCAGTTCAAGACAGGTTACCAGTGTAGCACAGGGCTAACCTATATGGACACTCACATTTATACCTACAGGTTCATTAATGTGACCTGTATGTGTTGGAACTGTGGGATCTTCCAGGACCTTCTAGCTTGTGAGGTGATGCTGCAAATCACTGTTCCACCGTGCCGACCATGTGATAAAGACTTCATAAACTGGGTGCCAGTAGTTGCTTGCTCATGTCTAGAGATTATTGCTTGAAAATCAAAAACTTCAATGACACAATTCTGTCTGTAAACGTCCATGTAACCTCTTCACTTCCAGATTGAATACTTGAGCTTTTCTCGTTAGTAAACCTGAATGAAACTGAGACTCACAATTTTCAAATCACTTATATTGTTTAAAGGGAAAATTCCGCTTTCATTCAACTTGGGTGTTATCTGCAGTTTTGTCCATCTTTCCTGTCAGTAATAATAATGCACACATTAATGGCTGGTTTGAAACAAACCCCCACGTTAGCCAAACAAAGATGAGCGTTAAAAGCATTTCCCAAACTATCCCTCGTGAACATCCATCACAGTTTTCAGACCCACTTGCTGCTTCAACTTTGACCTACTGTACTCACTGTAGATGTGCAATGAAGGATTATTAGAGACATTTCAGGTGTGCCCACTTTCAGTTTTACCCAGGTTGTAAGACTTCGGTTGTAACACACCATAATTTTCATTTATAATAGCATTTAAATCCTGTGTCATAGTACGTTAGAACATCCTGCTTCAGGGAGGTTTTCTGACATCCCAATGACCTGCTAGTGGATGGATAATAAACACTGGTATAAGTCACTTACTATCCATTTAAAGTGTTCTTCAAACATCGATGAAACATGTTTCCAAGCTGTTCCACAATCTTACACAATACATTCTGCTTGTTTCTTAAGAGTCAATTTTCAAATCCAAGATGCCTTTTTATGGCTGCACCATTTGATCTTAGGGGGAAATACCAGATGTCTTGTGCATCATTTAATATACATTTTCATGGTAAAGGAATATGTGTATGATAAATAAGGTCATTTTGGAAACCTTGGGGGTTGTGGACTAAATTGAACATGGAGTGTAAACAGATGCAGGCGACTAACCCACTCAAAGGTCCATAGGGTTGACGAGGTTAAGGAGACACTTGATGATCAGTACAAAGAAGGATCAGTCCCCACTGTCCTCAAACTGCAGCTGTACTGCCGGCTACTGAGTTGGATTAGACTGTGAGCACATAAAACACTTTTCAACAAGTTACTACCGATGCTTTATGAGTAAAGGCCTCAGGTTGCTTTAAACAAAGCGCTTGTCGGATCACCTAACAGCATCTGAGGCCCTGTTCAGACCTGGTATTAACGATCGCAAGTGGACAGCTCTAAGTACGGGTATGAACGCACTCAAGACGCATTGAGGACGCATTGAGATCCGATCTTTCAGACCACATTCAGAGGTGGTCTGGGCCTCATATGACCATATTCTTTCAGCATTGTGTAGTGAATGTGTCCTGGGCCACATTAAGGACCGCCTACTCATCTGACGTCCCGCTGGGATCCGCGGGTCTCTGAGCTCCTCATGTAAATAGACAGACAGACGAGAGTGCTGGTCTGCCTCGCGGCATGGAATCGGCTTCTGTGGTCTACTGTATTCTGTTGGTCCCAAATGTATTTTATACAAATATATCTTATCTATAGGCTTCATATCTACATACTATCAGACTAGGCACAGGAAGTGCATTATTATCACACGTGTTTTTGTTGTCTGGCGGTGGTCCTTGGGGACCGCCGGCACAATACCCTTTTATTTTGATGTTAATAAAATGAATATGTAGGATATTACTACTGACATTCTTGTAATATTACGTCTAGGGATGTTAATAATTAAACCGTTCAACCGTTATCCGACATTAAGCATTTTAACCGATTAACGCTATTGGTTAAAACGGTTAAAATAACCATTAATAATTCATTAAAAAGCTGAGAAAAACTCAGAATAGTGGCTCGTCAGTTTAAGGAGAATAGCTGGTCCACCTTAAGAGAATCTGAGCCGGCGTTGCAGATACAGGAAGTCGGCTCCGGTCTTGAGCGGAGGAGTTGTAGCCTCGTAGCATTTATTCACCGACAAATAAACTGTACACACACTGGATGCTACAGCTACGTCCACAGCTATAACGCCACCGATAAACCTCACAATCACCGCCGCCACACACACACGGTCTGTCGGACACTCGCTAAAGTTACGCCGGGGGACAGAGTATCGTTACACCAGGCAGACACACAGCTGACAACCTGCTAAACTAAGCTAAATGATGTGGTGGTGGTGGTGGCTGCGGACTTTTCCTGGGAAAGTGGCTGCATGTGTCTGATAATACACGCAGCATCGTGGCTGCTACAGTAACTCTCCTGACGGTGAACTGGGTACTGCGTTGTCTGTTGTGCTCATACACTGCAGCTGGCGCAGCGCTGCATGCGAGACACTAATCTTGTTGGTTAACGGTTAATAATCGGTTAACGAGGTTCGGTTGAGAACATTTTTCAAAATTAGCATTCCTAATTACGTCACAACGTCTGCTGTATTAGCCGCGTGTTTACTACGTGTTTATTTGCATATAGAGCGGGGAAGTGAGATCAGATCACCAGTGAAGACGCATTCTAATGCCAGGTGTGAACAGACGTACTTAGAGCTGTCCACGTGTGATCGGATCACTCAGGACGTATGGGCAGCTGTGGCTTAGAGGTAGAGCAGGTCGGCGGTTCGATCCCCGGCTCCTCCGCTCACATGTCGAAGTGTCCTTGAGCAAGACACTGAACCCCAGACTGCTCCTGAAGGCTGAGCCATCGGTGTGTGAATGAACATTTAGATTAGATCCTGATGGGCAGGTTGGCACCTTGCATGGCAGCCTCTGTCATCAGTGTGTGAATGTGTGTGTGAATGTTGACATGTAGTGTGAAACGCTTTGAGTGGTCAGAAGACTAGAAAAGCGCCGTATAAATGCACGTCCATTTACCATTTAATGCCAGGTCTGAACTGGGCCTGAAATCCACTTTCCGACAGCAGAATCAGCTGCTTCCAACAATTTATCTGACGTTGTACAAACTAGTTTGTTTAAAACATGCTGAGGCCATAGCAGGACAACACACCCTGTGTGCCTGCTCTTTTGGACCTGCTGTGTTGCCATGTGTACAGTGCTACAGTATCATGAGCTCAGGTTAACATTAACCACTTTCTGTCAGTGTCAACGTAGCCCTTGAAATTGCTTCATCTGGGTGGAGCTCTTATATAAATTGGTCAATAATCTGTCTCCCTAGAGAGGGCATCATGTACACACACCCTCCTCATATTCTTTAACAGCAAGCAGAGCAGAACCCAACATCCTCTGGTCCGTTTGTACAGTGTTATCCCCTCTGTTAGTTCAGGTTAGCTAGCTAACACAGACTGGATAACTTGCAGTTTTTTGTCAAACATTTTGTTTGATAACCGTAATGATGGAATTTCTCCTCGCTATCGCTTTTTGGTCCACAGATAGTGATGATCGCCGAGCTGAGATAGAGCAAAAGAGTCTCCGTCTGATCACAGCCTTCTCCGTCTTAGAAGGGTCATTGATGTTGAACCATACAACTGCTGGTTCTGGAAATTTACAGCATCTATGATTCCACAGAGCATCCTCTGGCCTGACCCGGGTCTGACAATGTATGTTCTTCAAGTCCAAATTCACCCGTCCCTCCATCCTACGTGACGTACTCCTCGTCATCACTAGGTTCTGATTTGATGTGGTCCGGGTGAAGTAGAGGAAGGTGTGGTGCTGTACTCCTGGTACAGACGTACCACTCCTTAATGTTAGACAACTGAGGTAAGGCTGGATTGACTGAGCGCTGGCTCCTCCGCGGGGTCCGACCACTCTGCTGCTTCTGGGCCAGCTGACTCTTGAGGCCCGACAGAGAGAGATCCAGAGGCATCGCCATCGGAGACGAACTCCGCAGCAGCAGCTTATGGTCGACCTCGCTGGCTGAGCTGATATCATATCCGTGATTTGACAGAAGAGGAAAATGAGTGTTTCTATTGGCAAGTGATGGAGAGAGGCGGTTCATTTTAAGGTCGAGGGGCTCGAGGAGAGCCTGATGAGGTTGTTGGAGTTGATGAGGGATGGAGTCGTACACGTCCCGGGGATCGGAGGTAGGTGACGACTTGACGTGAACCTTCATGTGTTTGCGCAGGGAGCTGGGGTGGGTGTAGGACTTGGTGCAGCCCAGGGCTTTGCAGTCATAGGGCTTCGAGGCCGTGTGGACCTGTGAATGCTTCTTCCGGTCGCTGCTGTTGGCGAAGCGTCGCTCACAAAACTCACACTGGAATGGCTTCTCACCTGCAAAACAAACATCACACTTATCACCATTATCACAATCTAGAATGGGCACATAATTCATTTAATTTTCTCCACCCATGCATACTGTATGCCACTGCCAATTCGACCTATGGTGCGTTGAATGTATTGAGCCACAAGGAACTTTTATTCACTGAATGTGGGGCGGTGTTCAGGTAAAAGAGTTTTGGAAGGAGGTGATTAAAAAGAAATCCGTAAATGTTCCTTTAATCTCGTTGTTTTTTCACTTAGACCGTTCAGATATTAATTTAAGAGCAAAAGAGTTTATGGCATACATATTGGAAAATTGACAATACCAATAGTGTCAACCAGTGACATGAGTGCAGCTCTGAATAGTAATAACTCCTCAATAAATTATTATTTGAACTCCAAGCCAACAGATTGTTAGACATAGTATAATAATTACTATATTAATATTAATTAGGGTTCAAACATAGCAGTAGCAATGTATTTCAGCTCTTAGCTTTTTATTTTTAAGAAATTCAGTTCAGCTTCCTGGTGTTTCAGCAGTGCAGTGCGTTGCATCTGGGCTTTAAGATTTCTACATTTCCACCAATGCTTTGCCATTTCATTTCAGCCGTCAGCATTCACACGCATTTTCTGCAGGAAATGCATCTTCTAGTTATTATGTGTTGTCTTATGCTCAATTTGCTGTGAGCTGGAACGAGCTAGAGACATGATGATACTTTGCCCCATAACTGGAAATGATGTGCAAATACTTCACAAGAAATATGACCACAATCAGTTGTTATAATGAAAAGCTAAAAACGAAGCCTTTGAAAGTCCGGCACACCAACACTGGGAGTCCGATTCACTTAAAATTTGACACATATATCTAATTAAATTTGCTCAAAACAGAAAAAACTCCTCTTGGACAATAAAGGCCGCCACATTTTCTGAGGTATGTCATGTACTATATGCACCATACCCTGTATATGTCCCCTGGACCTAAGCTGGATTAGTCCTTGTGGTCACTGTGTGATGTTTGTATTATGGGGGTTGTTTATAAAAAAGATCAACAAAAATAATCGTGGCTTTTTTTAATTTACTTTAAACAACGCATTATTTCATGACCCCATAGACATCCGATAGAGCTTAAATGTATTGACCTAAACATACACTCCATTGGCAGTTTACTAATTCTACCTTGCTAAAGGTACGGAGCCCCTTAAGGGTCACGGAGAGAATTTTTTGGAGGACTACTTTTGCGTTCCCTCACAAAATGTGTTGCAATACTTTTGCCTTACGGCTCTGAGCTCAGCTGTCACTCAAAAACTCATTAGCCAATGGGGATGCACCCCTGAAAACAACCTGCCCACACAGGAAAGGAGTGCCTGCCCCTCTATAGGTACACTAATCACTTCTGCTCCACATTTCATGCCCATATCTGATGCAAGGAAAACAAATATTTGTGAGAAAATATTATACAGGTGTGCAACTCTCATTGCATGAATTCACATTCTGATTTGTAGATGTGCAAATTTAGTCCATGACTTCACATTTGTGATATGGATGTGAATGTGTTTTGCACCATATTCAAGGGTGCCAGTTTCTTAATTTGTGATTTGTAGAAGAGGATTTGTGCGCCTGCAATGAAGAATCTGAGAAGGTGGAACTGTTGTGATGGGTTTGTGGGAGAGAGTTTGCTACAACTAAAGCATTTTCTCTGTGACTTCAAATATACTGATAAACATGTGATATGTTCACAGGTTGCTTCAGTAATACCTTCATATTCATCCTCCGCCATCACTGCACTTGCTTTGTCTTTTTAGTTCATCAGGGTTCTCACTATCTAATAAACCGACAGCTTGAGTGAATAAGCGGAGCACAAATATAAATCAATTTAAAAAGCTATACAAAAAAATATGTTTTTGGGAGGTATATGGATGAGAAAGAGTCGTGATAATAAGGGTCGTGTTAAGGGTTGGTTTATAATTCGTTTTTTAACTCCGGATGGATATGTGGGTTGTAAATTAACTTGGGATGCTGTTCATATATTTAATATGGGATGTAAATAAATCTGGGATAGTTTATATATTATATAATATTATCATTTTATGATATGTGAGTTAATAGAGGAGAAGTGAGAAAGGGATAGGGAAATATAAATTTTACTCCTACCTACTCCTTTTTTCGGACACTCTTACTCTTGTTCTCTTGGTTATTATTTTGTATCTGTTTATTTTATTTTAATGTTCGAAATATAGTCATTCATTCATTCATTCATTCAATCATTCAATAAGTCATCTGTATTAGATTTGTTAGTTAGTTGGGTTGTTAAAATAATGGATCAAGTCTTCAGTTGTAAATGTAAGATTGTTAATAAATGGATTTTGATGGTTTACACTGAGCATATCATCACCATATCTACAACTGTTCCTATTCTGGGACCTATGTTAAAGATCATCAATGCTCCCACCACCATACATACAAAAAACACAAGGGATCGTTCACAACCTGGGTTGCTCTAATGACTTATAACTGATCAATAAAACATTAGTAAATGATTTATTGACTATTAATAATGCCATTAGTTAGTTTATAAACCCTTCACACTGACTGGTCCCCACAGTCCTCAGAGGTCCTCACAGGTTCCTTATGACTTCAGATCATTGTTTTCTGATTCTGTATTAATTTGTGTTTTTTAAAAAAGACTAATGTATTGGGGTCCCCTGTCTAAAGCATCCAATTACAGCCTATGCAGTTAAAAATAGATCAAAATAGAATAGACAGATGCAATGTTTGCCATGGATCAAACAGTATCAGGGCGCTAGGGACTCTCTGTCAGTCATTGTGAAGGAGACACACACACATTCCCTCATGTGCTCCGTCTATTTTCATTTTACACAGCATGCAAATTAACCGTGACTTTCCTAAAATTACAATAATCTGTTTTTTTCTTCAGATGACATTAACATAACTACTTACATAGCTGTACAATCCTCTCCTGTATATATATAACTTATGATTCCACTGTATATACATATCTACCCTCCTATATTCACTTAGTCCCATATGCATATAGTTCTATGTACATAATCTCTCTGTGTTGAGACATAACTCCACCTGTATATATTATCTATTGTTTATAATACTCGCATACAAATGTGTTATACAATATCCCATCAGTATGCAATTTATAGTTGAGCTATTATTCATCAGAATATAACACACGTCGATCACTTGCACTTTAATTACAATCTGTATATATGTACAATTCTGGTGTTTGATGGACGAAATCTGCCTTCCAAAAGAAGTGGAAAAGGCTCGCAGAGAGTGAGTATTTACCTTGATTGTGCATGAGTGTATGAATGCCTATGTACTCACTACATTCTCATTGTGCAATATGATTTTTCCACTTGTACAATTATGTTAATAATCTGTTTATTGTCAATACTGTATATATTGTTCCTATTTTTAATATTTTCTTCTATTTAAATTGTTCATATTTTGTTTCACTTTTTTTTTTTTACTGTGCTGGATATTGCTTCTTGTTTCTGCACTATCCCCTTTGCTGCATGTACACTGCAAATACCCCCGCTGTGGGACTAATAAATTGAATATCTTCTCTTCTCTTATCTTACATTCACCAATATATCCTCATTTGTATACATTGTCTTAATCAGCACTTTACTAGTTTGCACTCTGGTTAGACGCAAAACTGCATTTTGTTGTACTTGTACTATGTGCAATGCCAATAAAGTTGAATATAAGCTAATCTGATAACTAATAATATTAAGAGAAGAATTAAATATAATGGTTGTTTCTTACTTCAATCCGCACACGCACAAACAGACTTAAAAACAGCTTTTTCCCAACTGCCATAAACCTCCTGAACTCTGACATCTCCTCTGTCTTTGTTGAACACGTGTAATGTAAATCTACTGTTACGGACATGTGCAATAACACGTTGGTCACTTTTGTGCAATGTAAATACTGTAAATCTACTGTTACGGACATGTGCAATAACATATGCTGATCACTCTGTGCAATAATTATATGATGCTGTGCAATAATTATATAATTATCTGACGGACACTTTGTGCAATAATCTGTCAAAACTGTAATCTGGCAAAACTGTCATCTCATCAATATACATATTGTATTTTTATACTGTATTATCTTTTATATTTATATTGCACTATCTCTTTTTTTTATTGTATTATCTTTTCATTAGCACCTATGGGATTGTCACAATCTAATTTCGTTGTACTACACAATGACAATAAAGGGCTTGAATCTTGAATCTCGAATCTTACAGTAGTCCTTGTATGTTTAAATAGGCTGGTAGGATGAGTGGACTTAGAACTGCCCACATTGTCCTAAAAAACAGGCTCTAAGTGAGAATAACAACACAATTCCTGTAAAAACTCTGTTTTTTATGTTGACTCATATGACAACTACAGCCACGTGTACTGTAGGTCTCAACACACTCATTGTGTTGTTATTCTGCACTCATCCTCTTCCTCCCCCCTCTCTCTCTCCCTCTCTCTCCGTCCAGCTGCTCTGCCCTGCTTCCTGTCACCTTGCATGACTCCTGAGCTGCAGTTTGGACCCATGATTCCTCTAGGAGACGAGGGAGGGAGCACTGAAGGCCGGATGTAAATATGGTAGTGAACTGAGCCTAGGGTAAACATGGAGGGGGGTTCCTTCCTAGCAGACTGGGACCTGGTCTCTAGAATAGAAAACCTCTTTATTCCTGATGTGACACACACACGGAGGGTGGTTTAAAGACTATATAGTGACAGTATGCAGCACACACACACACACACACACACACACACACACACACACAACCATGCAGCCCTACCATACCAGTGTGCGTGCGCGTGTGGATCTTGAGGTTCTCGGAGCGTGCGAACATCTTGCCGCAGTTGGGAAATGCGCATGCAAAAGGCTTCTCCCCGGTGTGCACGCGGATGTGGTTGATGAGTTTGTATTTGGCTTTGAACGCCTTCCCGCCGCGCAGACACTCGTCCCACATGCAGACGTGACTGAGGGTCTCGAGCCCCGCGGCTACATGCTCGGTGGTGACGTGGTCCACCAGCTCGTGCATGGAGCTGAAAGTTTGGTCGCAGACGGATGTCGCCGCGCGCCCCGCGAGCCTCTGTCTGGGAGAAGTTCGCTCGGTCCATTTGCAGACCAGCTCGGTTTTGACGGTGGCGGGGCCTTTGGAGAAATCCAGCAGGCCGTCCATCCCGCAGCCGGCCCCGCAGGCGGCTGCAGCGGACACCCCGGTACCGGCTCTGGGCTGCTGCTGCGGTGGCGAGACGATGCTCGAAGCCCCGGAGTTGTTGTTCCCCAACGGAGAGACGAGGCCATTGTGCCTGGCCACTACAGCCGTCCGCTTCATGCTCAGCACGGCTCAGCACGGCACAGGGCTGCCCCCGCTCCCTACGGTCCTCTTCTACCTCCTGAAACCGGGCTCCGGTTCTCCGCGGACCCGCTTCCTTCCGTCCTGTGTATGTTTGTGGTGAAAGGGAGAGCGCATGCGGCGGTGTCTTCACCCCCCGCTGGTTCGCTGTTAGATCCCGAGAGTCACAGCTCAGCCTCCATGCTTTTATTTACTGTGTGAATGGAGCCCAACGGAGGCGAAGAAACACAGCAGGCCGCGACCCAACACAGCATGGGGGCGTCCTTGTCTCCTTTCCTTCTTCCTTACATCCTTTCTTCATTCCTTTTTGTTATTGTTCAACTAACAGACCCCACAAAGTTATGGTGCACACACACACGAGTAAACACATTCACACTCCTGTCCATGTGGTACGGCGGAGTATTAGGGCCACATCGAGGAAAAAAATAAAACAGATTTTGAGAATAAAGTCATAATATTATGAGAATAAATTAAGAAGTTTACGAGAAAAAAGTTGTAATATTATGAGAATAAAGTCATAATATTATGAGAATAAAGTCAGAAGTTTACCAGAAAAAAAGTTGTAATATTATGAGAATAAAGACAGTTTTACGAGAAAAACTTGTAACATTACGACTTTTTTCTCGTAAAGTTATGATTTTATTCTTGTAAAATTATGACTTTTTTTCTTGTAAAGTTATGACTTTATTCTCATGATATTACGATTTTTTTTGTCTCCTTTCCTTCTTCCATCCTTTATTCATTCCTTTTCTTATTGTTCAACTAACAGACCCATAAAGTTATGGTGCACACACACAAGTAAACACATTCACACTCTGTCCATGTGGTACGACAGAGTAGTAGGGCCACATCGAGGAAAAAAATAAATCTGAGATTTCGAGAATAAAGAAAAAAAGTCGTAATATGAGAATGAAGTCAGAAGTTTACGAGAAAAAGTCGTAATATTATGAGAATGAAGTCCGAAGTTTACGAGAAAAAAAGTCGTAATATCAAGAGAATAAAGTCAGAAGTTAACGAGAAAAAAGTTGTAATACTATGAGAACAAAGTCAGAAGTTCACAAGAAAAAAAGTCGTAATATTATGAGAATAAAGTCAGAAGTTTACGAGAAAAAAAGTCGTAATATTATGAGAATAAAGTCAGAAGTTTACCAGAAAAAAAGTTGTAATATCATGAGGATAAAGTCAGAAGTTTACGAGAAAAAAAGTCGTAATGTTATGAGAATAAAGTCAGAAGTTTACGAGAAAAAAAGTCGTAATGTTATGAGAATAAAGTCAGAAGTTTACCAGAAAAAAAGTCGTAATATGAGAATAAAGAAAGGTTTACGAGAAAAACTTGTAATATTACGACTTTTTTTCTTGTAAAGTTATGACTTTATTCTCGTGATATTACAACTTTATTCTCGAAATCTCAGATTTGTTTTCCCCCTCAATGTGGCCCTAATACTCCGTCATAACATAGTAGTATCATGGACCCCTCACATTGAATTTAGAAGATTAAGAAGATACAGCAGTGCATTTACTTTCTTCGCAGACTCATATCATTTGGAGCCAGTAGCCAGATTATTTTTCTATTTTTCAGTTCAGTGATTCAGAGTGCCCTGTTGTACTGCAGCACAGCCTGGCTCAGTAGTATATCTGTAAAACTTAAAACTAAACTTTATAGCCAAATCAAAATCTGCGCGAAGATCATTGGCCAACCTGTGACACCCTCCTTTCAAGCAGCTCACAACAAGAGTATGCTCAGACTTGCCAACAGCATCTCTTCTGATCCCTTACATGTTTTAAATGGGGAATATCAACTCCTGCCCTCCAAGAGACGATTCAGAGTCCCTACATTTAACCGCATCAGGCTAAAGAACGCTTTTGTCCATCAGTCCATCTTGTTGCTAAATAATAATTAATGTGCTGTAAAAGTTGTATCGTATCGTATCGTATCGTAATGTGGAACCCAACATTTCATGGGGAAAAAAAATGACAAATGTGAAAAACAAATGTAATATATATTCTATAGGCAATTATTTATTGAAATCACACACATTGTGTTTTCGGCAGCATTCCATGTTTGGTAAGGCAGCTTTATTTGTATAGCACATTTCAGCAACAATTCAAAGTGCTTTACACAAACATTCAAGAACATTACAACAAAGTGCAAAAGAACATTAAGACATAATTAAAACAGCCATAAAAACGTTAAAGATTAGAAAATAAAAACAAGCTAAAAAAGGTAAAATAGAAGCTGAAATAGAGTATAACACACAAAAGTAAAAGTTATAGCGCAGTATTAGATCATTATTTGGTTTAATAGCAGACTATTAACAAAATTGCACAAGTGGAGAATTATTTTGCACAGTGAGAATGAAATGAAATTCCACCTGAAGATATCAGGTTATTGTCAGTTACGTGCCCTCTATTATTAGTATATTATATTTTACCATTGTATAGTTTTATGAGTTTTTTATTGTACTAGTATCATCATGTAGTTCTAACACATACATGTTACATGTATTTTTCATGATTTTGCAGAAATAACGGTATGTTGGTTTATTCTGAAAAATTCAACCGGAAGCTGTAATGAATCTACTTCCTGTCAGGAACCAGGAACCGAGCAGATACACACACAGCGGGACTCAGCAGCAGGCGAGCCGCTCCGTGCATGTAAACAGGGCCATGTCGGAGTCTCCGGACACCCGCAGCCTCCTCTCTGCCTCCTCACAGCTCAACCTGGTGGAGATGGACGCGGTGAGACACATTACGAACATACTACTACTAGTACTCGTTAATCTGCCTACATGGTGATGCTCCTGTCGTCCATGAAGGTCCTCACGGTTCTCTCCTCTGTGTGGTATTGTTATTGTTGTCATGCTATTTAACTGTAGTAACGTTAATCTAAAGTATCAACACATGTATGAACAGACCACCGTTAGTCTATTACACTGTCCTAAAGTGTGAACACGTGATCCAGTAACCTGATTGTTTACAATGCAGATCACGCTCACTGCTCTTAACGTCTCAGTCAGAGACACCTTAATGTTGTCTCTGAGCCACAGACGGTCAGTTGATGGTGTGTTTACTTCCAGTCAGGAAGGTCTGAATGTGCATCTGACCCGTGGTCAGTGGTGCGTTCTCGTGCTGTCACTTCCCGTTGTGTTTGACGTCCTACACGCCCAACACACAAGTAGGAGTACAAACAGGATTAAACCGATTCACACGGCTGTTGTTTGCAAGACATTTGGAGGATATTGTCATACATGATTCATACCATGTTATGATTGCAGGTGTATGTACATGATATCTGCAATTAACCAGTTAGACTTCCACAGTCTGAGTGAAAGGAGAACTTCTGTATTTTTCAACTACTTTCAATTTTTCAACCTGGTTCCACTTAGATAGATAGACAGCTTTATTGATCCCCTTGGGGAAATTCGATTGCCACCAAGTCAGACAACAACAAAAACACAGTATTCACAATACACCAATAAATAAATAACATCATAAGAAGCCCTTTGAGACATAATCAACAGCTGAGAGGTACCATGGATCTAGGCCATATCTAAGAATGTTCAGTAAAAAATCTGACCGCTGTTGGAACAAAAGACCTCCTGAATCGTTCAGTAGAACACTGAGGCATCACTAGTCGCTCACTGAATGGATCTTGGACCTTTTTCCCATGTTTAAATGACTAACGGGGACAACAACACTTTATGATCTGGTCCAGTATTGAGGGAGAACGCTGCGGCCGCCAGCCGCTAAACCAGCTGTAATGTAATCTTTTGGGGCAACCTGGCACCGTCCGTTTACGTCCACTTACAGTGCTTGTTGCTGCCACTGACAGGCTCAGATTGTTATTCTAAGTGTCTGACAACATGGTGGAAAGGAGCCTACAGAGAAATGAACCGTTGATCCGCTCTCTTTCTTATTGTGTGTGTCTCTCAGAGAAGCGTCACTCTGAAATGTTGAATCCATGTTGGAAGTCTGGAGTCTTGTGGATTTGATGGTGTCTGGGGTTAATTTAGGATAAAACACATGGAGGACATGCTGCCAGTCAGACAGATGAAGGAGATTCAAATATGCACACAACAAAGAAAGCACAAACAAACAAATACTGCTTTCTAATACTACTACTACTACTAATAAAACTACTAATAATACTGCTTCTGTTCTCAGATCGATGATAAGGAGTTTGACATTCCCCAAGTAGACACACCTCCCACACTGGAGAGCATCCTTAATGAGGTGAGTACATGTTACTGTTTGACTAATACTCTGTGCTATACTCCATCACACTCTGTCAACAGTATAACCACAACTTTTTTTGAAAAGGTAGAGTATTAAATACTTGAAAAATATCCATTGAAGGTACTTTTTAAACAGATAAGAAATATGTGAATAATTGCGATTAATTATGGACAATCATGATAATATTTTAAAGGCCTTTTAAAGGAAATTCTGATTTGTTTCTAAACACATTATAAATGTTGGAAATAATGACTGAAAACATGTGCAAAGACTGTGAACATTGTAGTACTGGATTGTGGAGTTAGACCGTTCAACTGTTTTTTTGCCAGTTTTTTGTTCAGGATTTTTTGGGCGGGGCTGAAATCATGGCTCGATGGTGCCTTAGCATGACCCCACACGTCTTCAGAAACCGGGTTTTTGAAAAGGCAAAAGAGAAGCCCAGGAAAATGACAAAGTGTCAGAGGCCGTCCACGGGCTGAGCCCCGATCAGAAGGACTCAGGCCCCCGAGCGACACCGGGCAAACGGTCTTCCGTACGCCACATTTCCCCAATCCGTCCGTCGGATGGGGATTTGGCGCTGGGCTCTTCCCTCTTCGCTCTCCGCTAATGAGGAAATGCACTTTCCACGCTTGTGGGCGTGGTTTCAGCGCCTTCAGCGTTTCAGAGCAGAGAATACTACTTATTTTTCCATGATTTTGAAAGCTAATTTTATATACTTGGAGATTTTTTTAATCTTTCAAATTTGGCTAGGTGGTTAGTAACACATCTTTCTGTGGTGTGACAAACCTAGAATGCACATTTATTTTAGATTTACACGGCCTTTAATCCATTGACAGCCCTAGTATGTGTGTGAAGTACTAGTCCAGAATCCCCATTGTCAGGCCTAGTGAAGCCAAATAACAGACACTCACTTCATATTAAACTAGAAAGCTGACATTTTCAATCATTTTCAGACATTGTCAGTTATAGTTTGAATACTGCAGTCAGGTGTATTAGGAGGAAATGGTGCTGATACAGACAGTAGTTCGATATCAGGTAAACATAATTGTTCATGGACCCCCTCCACTATGGATGTAAGAGGTATTTGTTACTGTTCTCCTGTGTGGTGTCTGCAGCTGGAGGATGAGGAGGAACCATTCGTGTTGGAGGATACCTGCCTGCTGAACACAGACAACATGGATGCTCACTCCTGTGACACCTCCTCTCTGGCCAGCTCTGACAGTGGAGACCCAGCACACCTCAAACGGCATGAGCACACACACACACACACACACACACACACACACACACACACACACACACACACACGTATATGCTTCCCCTTGGGCAGATAATAAGTTACCTCAGTAACCTCAATGAAATAAGATTACGGAAGCAAATAAGAGACACAAGTATTTTATTTTTAACAGCCACTGAATACTTAAAGCTAGGATCGGTAATGATGAGAAACTAGCAAGAGTACGCTAGATTTTAAGAGTGTCACCAACTCTTATCCAGTGAAGGTAGCTAGCAGCACTAGCTCCAAAAGTCCCTGACTCTAGAGAGAAAGTCTCCAAGTCTGCAACACGGACAGTCCGTCCTTCAGGCCTCCCTCCAAAGACACTCCCCCCAAATTATCATTTATGAACATAAACATATCTGTTATTGAGTGGTCAGTAAGCAATTAAAGCTTCAGTAGGCAGAATGTTTTTGGCATCATTGGGCAAAAATACCATCATGGCTCAGTTTTCAGGCGTGTGACGGGAGACTGTGACCAATCACAGGTCATTTCAGAGAGAGAGAAAGCGTTCCTATTGGCTGTTCATTCAATGAAGGCAGCTGTCAATCACTCGCAAACTCTGATCAAACGGTCAAACTAGGCATCGCTGATCAAATATGAATCAATATTCTGTTACTGTAATGCCTATTTCTCTCCTCAAATGTTTTCAGAAACATCTTGTAGTGTACTGTTTAGCTGTAAAATGAGAAAGTTTGCTCTGGCTGGTGGGCGGTGATTAGTATTTCCTCAACTGATCTCAACATGGCTGCCGGGTCACAAACTTTCTCATTTTACAGCTAAACAGTACACTACAAGATGTTTCTGAGAAAATCTTCCCAGTTCATATCAACCAATGATCCAACACAGTTTATATGGTTGCTTGGAGGCCTTCTCTCTGCTCAGGCACTGCTCCTTGGTCACAGCTGATGATGTCATCATCTCCTCTTGCCTCATCCATTGCGGGTAATAGCTAAGCTTTTCTCTTCGTCACTCGAGGTGTTCTTCAGGTTAGATCTTGCCCTGGCAAGGATTAGCTGTTTGTCCTTAAAATGATCTCTGCCTTTCACTGTCACCTCTGAACTTTACATTCCTGTGAGCTCTCCCAGTTTCCACACAGGGGCATCCAGTTTAAGTTTTGTGGTGAGCAGTTCTTGTACTTTGGACTCCTTTTCCTTTCATCAGCTTTATCCGGCCCAATCCATTAATCACAAGATTATTTCTCCTGCATTGATTCTGAATAACTGTAAGCTCAAGTTAAAAAATATATTTTATTTAGAACCTTTGTGGGTCAGTCAGTGACACTGTGCTATAAAGGTTGGTAGGGTGTAGGTCGGTAGGGTGTGTGGTGGGTGTTTCGTTTTCTGGACAGTGAGTCAAAGACTCCATACAGATGCTGCTGCAGCAACCAAAGCAGCACAACCACCAGCCAATACATAGCTACATCCTAACATAGTCCTGTGAAGGAGTGACCTCCAGCCACACAAACACACACTAAAGCTTACTAAAGCCTTCTTGTCTTTGCATGTACAAGGTAATAACATGGACAATGTCTTCTTTGTGTCCATGTGTCTGTGTCTGTCTACGCGTTGACGTGTACATGCATGAAGAAAGAGGAGGACGACAGTGGATCTGAATACGACCGTTCATGGGTCTGTTCTCCGACACAGCCTGCTGAAGGGCATCTCTGCACAGATCGTCTCTGCTGCTGTAAGACAAACAACAACACACACACACATACACACACACACACACACACACACACATACACATACATACAGAAACAGGAATACATCAGCCTTCCAACACTGTTGTCAGTGTTTCTGAATAGAGAACATCAGCTTGTTTTGATGTGAACAAAATGAAATGATAAAACATCCCATAACGGTGAGTGCTTACTGTGTACTGTACTTATAATCATTGTTGTTAGGGATGTAAGGAGGATTAAAGAAATCAGAAAGAATCTGATGTGTCATTAGTGTTGAGATGTCATTATAGAGCATTTCACAGTTCGCGTAAACATTCCCAGTTTACTTCCTGTTGCAGTCCAAGGCCTATGGAAAGGAGGCTGGGTCACGGGCAGACATGGGTCTTGGGGTATGGGTTATAACACATGCGCAGTGTAACTGAAGCTGCGGTCGTGCGTTGCGACTGGCTCAATTTCGGCGAGCGCAGGCCAGATTTTACTAGGCATGTGTTATACCTCCGAAGATATGATGCGTTGATGACGCGTGACCCAGTCTCCTTTCCATAGGCCGTGTTGCAGGCTGTTTGAATGACATCGAGTGGAAATAAATTCATCTCAGAGCTGAAAGGTGCCCGACGTCATTAGAGTTTCTTCTTATTATGGTGACTTTCGCTGGATACCCGGCGCTTTACGGCTTTACCAACCATACTCGCCATGATCTGAACAGAGAACAGCAGGAGGCAAATTAGTGCAGTACTTGAGATTTTGGGTAAATTGTTTTCATTAATTTAAAACTGTACTATTAAGTATTAGTGTCACGTACAGCTCATGGTTTGTAATAAGGTAACATTAGCACTCATTTGGTGGTTGCCTAGCACCATATAAAATAAAAAAACGCAGCAAACTGCAAAAAACGCTGTCTGATCGGGCAACAAAAAGGCGGTGCGGTGTGCCTCTGTCTGATCGGGGCCTAATGCATTTATGTATTCAAGCAAAATTAAAAGCTTTGTGTATTTTCCTCAGGACAAAGTGGATGCTGGACTGCCTACTGCTATAGTAAGTATTAGTTTATTCAACAATGAATTCAACTGAGCAGAGAGATGGTCTTAGTTTAAAGGAACTCTTTCTATGACTTTTGACTATATGTATGCCCTATGTATCATCAGGCGACCACATTCAAGGTTTTTGCATTTATATAAATCGCTATGATCATTTCTATTAACTACAAACATTACTGTAGACCAGTTTCAGAAGGTTTTACACAACAATACAACAGAAAGCTAAGTTGAACATATTTTCGAAAGCAGCCGCAGCATTTACACAGAGCTCTAGAGATATAGTATACTGTAGGGGAGAAGCAGGGAGAGAATATGATGGATATCGCTACTGAAAACACATTCAAACTAGAGCAACCACTATTATTATTAAGTACACTCACAGGTGAGTCTGTGTTTGTGGTCCTTGATTGTGTCAGAAAGTTAGATATTGATCATAGGGTTTTGTCTTATTTTGTCTGTGCTTAGCTTTTCCCGACTTCCTCTGATCAATTCTGAGCTGTACATTTTTTTGTGTTCAGACGGTAGCGGGTGTGATTGCTGTAGGAACGTCCCATGGTCTGGCTCTGGTCTTTGGTGAGTCTAAACTTGATAACGCTCCTTATATACACACACGGTGGTATAAATGATATTTTCACATTTTTAACCTTTTACAATGCAAATATAACACAAACAGTGTAGATAAAGCTAATTAAGTGTAGTTACCAGTTATGTCTTGTCAAAGGAGAAGTGTTTAACATTTAGTTGGATCTATTGGCAGAAAAGGAATAAAATATCAATAAGTATGTTTTCTTTAGTGTATAATCACCCGATAATAAGAATCGTGTTTTCGTTAACTTAGAATGAGCCGTTTGTATCTACAAGGGAGCGGATCCTCTTCACAAAGCCGGCCGTCGTGTTCATATAGTAGCCCAGAACGGACAAACCAAACACTGGCTCTAAAGGGACATTCACGTTTTCGCTTCGTCCACCGTAGTTCTCCGACATGCTTGGCACACGAGAGAAGTTTAGGATGGTTGCAATCTGTAACCTCACCGCTAGATATCACCAAATCCTACACGCTGCACCTTTAAAAGAAGTTGGCATGGTCTGCTATAAATTCAGTTAAAGACACTTTTCACTGTGATCACAATGTGTCTGATTCCAGCTGGGCACCTCTGTTGCATGCGTACAGTAGCAGTAGTAGTCTTGTGCCTTACTGTCTGCAACAGGGTCTTCTTTAATACTACCACAAGAGGTAGTTACACACCATCCACAAACTCATACTGACTGTAGCCTATTGTCTGTCCTATTCATACACACCTGAACATAGCTTACGGTGTCATTAGTGTAAGACGGGCACCTCCCTACATAGATAGTCCTGTCCCATAGATCTGAGGAAGGGTAAAAGAAGTGTGCGTTTCCTCCGGGTGCTCCGGTATCCTCTCACAGTCATGCCCAAGTCATGCAGAATGCACACGAATCACGTATGAATGTAAAACTTCAGTATTTTCTAGACGTTGAGGTTGAGGATAGTCTAAATCCTGTCCTGACCTTCAGTTATCAGTTGTATAAAATGGGAAAATGTAATCAAACTTAAAATTAAAGTAAATATTGGACGATTAAATTTAGTGAGGACATCCACAAATGAGAGTCACAGCCAATCAGAAAGCTGGATAATGATCTATCAACAAGATCTCTATGTGAGAGAAAACAATACATTTATTAGCATTTTCTTAAAAGGAGACATGACTTGATGGACACGTAAAAGTCTTCTTTTTTATTTGCAATTAGGCTTTTTCAACTCTTTAATATAACACCAGAAATAACCAATATTTAGTGTACCATCATGTGTAACTCATATTTTAAGTATATTGATTAATGAGCAGCTAGTGACCAACTTTGTCAACAATACTTTATTACAATTACTGTGATCATGTGATATGGCTTACATAACAACAGTAGGACCTTAATACATGCCAGTATCACTGATATCCACCCTCAGGACTGCTTCACCTGAGTCTGACATGGAGGCACTGACGATTACATAATCACCCTCATAAGAAATGCAGGAGCCATCAGCCTTTCCTCTTACAAAATAATTTTCACCTCCATTGTACATCATATCGTAAAGATTGTAGTCGCAGTCGTTTCCTCTGTCAAAGATCCCCACAGCGAACCAGTTGGAGTAGAGGTTTCGGTCGTAGGGCACGGAGAACATGACGGCCATGACGTGGCTGTAGTCGTTGAGGTCGGCGTTGAAAAGGTCGTAGGTGAAGACGCCGACGGAACCGGTCGCGCTGCCGGTGGTCTTGTTGAACAATGCGCTGGCGGGGGAGCAGGGACCCACCGTGGGGGGCAGAGGGACCTCACAGCAGCCGCTCTCAGTGAACACCCTGAACACAGAGAGACACAACATGTCAGATCATTTTACCTCCACAGTGGGTTTCTGTGTCTTCCTACAAGCATGTGAATGCACCACAAAGTCAAAGCTATTTGTTATCGCAACAGAAAAGCACCAAACTCCAAACTGAAGCACACATTTCTCTAAAATATTTATGCGCAAGCATTAAATTCATCATTCATCGGAACGAAAGCCTCATTTCCACCACATGGAAATATAGTTTATTATATTGTGTATATAGTGTACAGCGTAGTGTATGTAGTGTACATAGTGTATGACAGTGTATGTAGTGTACGGCGTAGTGTATGTAGTGTACGATGTAGTGTATATAGAGTACAGCGTAGTGTATGTAGTGTACGCAGTGTATGTATAGTGTTTATAGTGTACAGCATAGTTTATGTAATGTACGCAGTGTAATACATAGTGTATATAGTGTACAGTGTAGTGTACTGTATGTAGTGTACAGCATAGTGTATGAGGTGTACGTAGTGTACGGCATAGTATATATAGTGTACAGTGTAGTATACTGTATGTAGTGTACGGCGTAGTGTATATAGTGTACGGCGTAGTGTACAGCGTAGTGTATGTAGTGTAAGACGTAGTGTATGTAGTGTACAGCGTAGTGTATGTAGTGTACGCAGTGTATGACATAGTGTATAGTGTACAGCGTAGTGTACGTAGGATACGGCATAGTGTATATAGTGTACAGTGTAGTGTACTGTATGTAGTGTACAGCGTAGTGTTCATAGTGTACAGCGTAGTGTATGTAGTGTACGCAGTGTATGACATAATGTATATAGTGTACAGTGTAGTATACTGTATGTAGTGTACAGCGTAGTGTACCTAGTGTACGGCATAGTGTGCATAGTGTATGATGTAGTGTAGGACGTAGTTTACGGCAGGGAACTGCTTAAGTCAGGTTTAATATATACTCTCAATACCTTCAGAAAAAGACAAGTACAAAAGCAATGCATTACCTTGGGTTGGCGAGAGTGTAGCTGCCAGAGCTGTTGTTAATCTCAATGGAGCAGAGGCGATGAGGCATTGTGATGAGGTGTGGAGCGGTGGCTGCCTGGGGACTAGAGACAAGACAGCATCATTTCAGTTCATTCAGCATCTCTGAAGCACAGTGACACACACGCTCAGTCATCTACTGTATGCTTCACTGATTGATGTGTTTGAGTTTCAGTGTGTGATTGGGTGACAAGCTGAGAGTGTGAAGTCTAAAGGTGCAAGTCACAAACAGTACTCTTAAGATAGCAAATAAGGCTGCTTACTAAACTAAATCTAAATCCTGACTAGTCCTCAGCTCTGCCTCTTTATACAAGACTTCAAACTGAATCAAGTTAATCAGATCAAATTATTATTCGGGAGTTGCACTGTTTATTATTTTCTAACCACGTGGTCGGTCTGCTACTAATAAAAAGGACATCAGTAAACTTCAACTCGCCCAAAATAAGGCTGTTTGACTTGTTCTTCACTCTTCATACCGTAGTAGCAGCAGCAGCAGCGTCGTATCCAGAACAGACTGTTTGTTTTCATCAGCAAATTCATATTTTTAGGTATACCTTTCTCAGGTCTTTGAGTGGACGCTGGTTCCTCTCAGTTTGTCCATAAATAACAATTAGTTAATCCTAGAGCCAAGACTAACTTCTTAAAACATACATATAGAATGTAGTATGTTATCAGTGTGTACTTAGATATAGCAGTTTTATTGTAGTCATTAGTTCTCATTGCATGTTTGGCACAGTCTTTGCTTTATTTAGTGTGTATTATACCGTATGTGGTAATCAGAACCATCGTTTTGTGTTGTTATTGTTGTTTTAAGATGAACTGTTTTGTTTTTCTATTTATTTTTATTTTTTCATTTGAACCTTGCTTTCATGATTGTATTAATATTTTATGTGGACATTTTTTAATGTCGGGGACCGCAGTGAGATCAGCAACTGCTATGGCACGAGCTAATGGGGAGCCACTAAAATATACAAATTCAATTATTGGATGACTAAAACGTTGATGGATGAGAAGGATGAAGTTGACTAAATAGGACTAAAACAAACATGATCTCAGGACTAAAACCAGATGACACAATTACCAACAGACTGGTCAGAAGTGGCGTGGCATACAACTGGTAATGAAACAAAACATCGGCTATGTGGAAATAGATCTCATGAAACTTTAAACAATATTAGCACCATCAGCCCACACACTGAGCTGGAATCACTAATGTCTACACACATTAGATGAATATAGGAGTGCTTACCTTTTTTATGATCTGCAGAGTTAAAGCCAAAAAACAGTTGTTGGAGCTGACGGATTGTTGGTCCAGGTTTCAGGCAGGATGTGGTGGTCAAGTCACATTACACACAAGCTGCTTCCACAGCGGGTTTTATTGACTCAGGTAATCAGGGCCTCCTTATCTCCTGTACAGTACTGTACTGTATCAGCTCTCCCCTCTGTTCCCGGACGCCGCCACCACCTTATCACCATTAAAGGTTGGATCATAGTGATTACATCAACGTAGGCTTTTATTTGGACCTTCTTTTGTTTGAACCTTTTAAAATGGTATCCATTATTTGTACAGGGCGTCCCGAGGAGGGTAGGGAGCTACTGGCCTGCTCTGTAGTATGAGGAGGAGCAATACACATATTAATAGACTGACCATGAAATGAGACTAAATGCTAAGTGAACAGTAGTTGCCATAAGATAAAGCAAGAATCAAGACAACCACAAAAATCTAATATAATTCCTTAGTATAGGGCTTTGCACGCGGTGAATTTGTGATGTGATTTCTTTAAAATTGCTTTAACCATGATAGTCGTAGTATTTTGCAGCAGTAGTACCAATAAAAGCATTAGTGTTTTTTAATCAGCAGTCTTATCAGTTATCTGACTAGTATTTGCAGTCGCCGTAATCAGTACTTGAATTGGAATAGTGAGTGCGTCAGCAGCCAGCAGCCTGTTCAGTGTGTACATGGAACTGTTTAGTACTGAGGACCAATATCTGTAATCAGAAAAACACCCTGCAGGTGTGGTGATAATCCAAAGCTATATTTTAATGTAAAAGTAATCTCCTTCTCTGTTAGCCAAAACCATTCTTAACTTAACTTCTTACCAATCTGCCCCCTTTTTAGAGGGGTCAGGGTGGGAGACGGAGGATGTTCAGGGGGAGATAAAGGTTCTATTCTAGGTCCGGTACTATTCTAGATACAAGGCTCTATTTCTAGGTTCGGTCCTCTTCTCACTTAACATGCTTCTATTGGATCATATAATGCAAAAACACAACGTGTCTTATCACTGTTATGCAGATGACACCCAGTTGTATTTGCCCATCATCCCCAACGACCCCAATAGCCTCATTGCCCTGCAAAACTGCCTAACTGAGATCGAAGAATGGATGCATCAAAATGACCTGCAGCTGAACAATAACAAAACAGAGGTTTTATTGATTGGTCCAGACTGCACTGGATCCAGGAGGATATCAAGCAGCTTTCAGGTGTCGCCAAACAGATGGAGCCTGAGCAACACAACCTCCTCTCCACCATGGAACCTAGAGAGAGGACTACAGACAGACGACACAAACACAACAAGCACTCTCTAGTAGGGATGTCACGAGAACCAATACTTCGGTACCAAGTCGATGCCAAAATTTAAAAAAAATGACGGTACTCTTTTTCTACAGTACCGAAGGTACCGTACGATGCCTGTAATGGTCATTGGTAGGGATGTGACGGTGAGGAAAATGTTCCCAACGATTAATAAACTTGTGACAACACCGGTGTTATCGATTACACCGGACATTTTACAAGAAAGATTACGGTCAATATGTGCAGAGCGCTGACTCTGACCTATACTGCCGATAGCGCTTTTGTTGCGGGGCTCCGCTGTGGGGGTCTACCTGGCGCCGCTGCTGCGTGCACACCGGCTGTGATGGCTCCATCCACCTCGCGGCGATTATCTCATTAACGTTATGGTTCCCTTATAGCATTGGGATTAAACGTGAAATATTGCCAAATAGGTGCGTTTGCTTTTCGCTTCGACAATAAATCCTCTGCGTCCTGCTCCTACTACTCTGAGCTCACGGACCAGATACGTTCACGGTCAGTATGTAGTATCAGCGTCGTCTGACTATCGATTGATAACACGCCGCTGATACGCCAAAATGAACAAAATGGGTCAATTATTTTAATTTATTACTTAAAGGCTACATGCCTCTGTTTTTTGTAATGTTCAAATGTTTTTAATAAAACTGTGCGTGTTGAATTACCGTTTTTTACCGTGGCATCGAATTGGTATCAAGAATCGTGGAAATTCACTGGTATTGGTATCGACTACTAGATTTCTGGTACCGTGACATCCCTACTCTCTAGCACATGATTCACACAGATAGGAGAAGAACCTGTGTGGTGCAGAGGGAACCACCTACTCCTGAACATGACCAAAACCAAAGAGATGGTCCTAAAGGACAACATTCTGGGAGAAGAGGTGGAGGTGGTAGACAAGTATCTTGGAGCTCACCTTGACAACAGACTGCACTGGAAATGCAACACCAAGGCTGTTTACAGGAAAGGACAGAGCAGACTCTACTTCCTGAGGAAATTCAGGTCCAAGATCTTTTCCTAGTCTGTTGGTACAATGTGCTGGGACATTGGTATCAGAGCCTGTTAAACATTATCTTTGTTATAACTTCCAGGGAAAATGCGTGTTAAGCTCATCCTGTGATGTTGTTTGGGGTTTTGACTGGGGTTTGATTGGGGCTGAGGTCTCAGCAGGGCTGACCCATGTCTCTTTATATTGCTGTCATGATGCCCGGGCAGGAAAAGGTATGAACATCACCTGTCACATGGGTCAGTCATGCTTAATGTTGTTCATTTTGTATTCGACCCGACGTCAGACGTCACCGCTCATGTTTTGGTTTTGGTTTGGCCGAGCTACCTTGGTGCATGCTTTGTTGTTTGATTTGGTTCTTTGCAAATTGGCAGCTTTTATTGCATTTCCAGCTCTTCATTTCAGTGCCAGTGTGTTGTGTTTTGGTATCGATGTATGAAAATTGTCTATTTTTATTTTCCTTTTACCATCCACACCGTTTCCAGGTCTGCAGCCCTGCTTCAGTAGTTAAATGTCCTCTTCATCTTCCTCTCCAGATACCAATCAGGCTCTGCGGCTCTGTCTGGGTACCAAGGCGACCGGGGCAGAGTTTGGAGCCGTCTCTGCCCTCAGCATCAACCACGATTGCTCGCGACTTCTCTGCGGGTTCGCCAAAGGACAGGTATATACTCAGACACGCATACATACAATCCCAGGCTTGTTGACTAGCTGTTCATTTAGAGTTTAAACACAGGACACTGTTAAAGTTCAAGTACATGTTGTTTGTTCTGCGGGAGGTGGTTCTTGTGACTGAAAATCTCTGGTTGTTGTTTCAACTACTACCACAAGGGCTGGTCCACACAGAAGATAAGGAAAATGTTTACCTTGGTGTTATATATCAGAACACTGTATGCAGCTCTTTGGTGTGCACATGGTTTTTGAAGGCAAATCAATTAACATGCAAACTAATACTGTATGCATTTGTCTAGTCAAGTAAATTTTTATCACAAATCATAAATCTGCCTAAGGGCGCTTTACAATCTGTCCTTTACAGTTTAAGGCAAAACTGAACAAAAAAACAACAACCTTTTAACAGGGAGAGAAAATGGAAGAAACCTCAGGAAGAGCAACAGAGGAAGATGTGCAATAGCTTTATTTATTAGCCTTTCACGCATGTTTGCACAGGTTAACCGCGGTAATAAAGCACGTACAATTTGAGTTAAGACAGGATTTCAACAGAGCTCTCCCGGTTTGCGACCTATTCTGACGTCTACCATTCGTCAGACCGGAAGTCATGTCTGACAGATTTTGATAATTAAATGGAACATTTTGCATGTGATGGCTCAAAAACGATGAAAGAATCTTTAGATGTTGCGAAGAGGACGACAACTTCACCGAGAATCAACTCATCAGTTTTGATCAGCAAGCCATGTGCAAGTGGTAATTGTGCAAATTGTACTTACTCTTTTGCACACATGTTGCCAAAACACATGTAATTTGCTTGAAATATACAGGAGCTGTAATTACAAATGTTTTGACCATTTTTTTCTCTAACTATTTTAGTCCAGTTTTGGCCCTAAAAGCACCATCTTCCTCTGAGGAGGTGGAGGGAGTGTTGCTGCTGAGGTTGTGTTTATGCACATTAGGTGATGCGGTACAATATTTGGTATCCTATATATGGTCCTGATTGGTGTTTGACACTTCTCCAGAGTCACATGAACCCTTTTCTGTGTGTTGAGTTTTTTCCGGATTAAAAGGACTCATGCTTTCCTCATAGTATCTGCAGCAGTGACATAATTATAAACATGTAGCTTAAAGTAACATATGAACTAAATATGAGCATGACCGACTTCATTTTAGTGATAATGCCTATTAAAGTTATTTTCTGTCAATTAAACAACTTCTCATTTCAACACCGCAGATGAATCAACGTTACAAACTTAACAGCAGTATTTATTTCACTGACTGAAATTGATTGATTGTAATTGACAGTATAGTATCTGTCTCTCTGTCTGTCTGTCTGTCTGTCTGTCTGAATGATTAGATCACAATGTGGGATCTAGCCAGTGGGAAACTCCTGAGAACAATCACTGATGCCCACCCTCCAGGGACAGCTATACTGCATGTGAAGGTACACACACACACACACACACACACACACACACACACACACACACTATCATCCATTCAGCCACCTCTCTTTAAGGAGCATGGCTGTATGGTCTAGGTCAGGCGTCTCCAACCTTTTTCCCTCTGAGAGCTTATGTGATAAAATGAAAGTGTCCGAGAGCTACACATAGCACCACCAAGTTGTACATCGCCAATAGAAGACATCATTTCTGTCTTACTTTCATGGTCCTTTAATAACATTTCAGCAACCGCAGTCATCGCTTCTCTTACAATCCCGCCATAGGTGAAGGGCTTTTTGTGCTTCGCTAGGATGTGTCCACTAAACCAAGCCTCTGCTGCAGCGTTGGCCTTCTTCTTCCTCAGTTTGGTAAAGAGAGACTGTCGTCTTTTAAGCGTTGTTTTCAGCTCCTTTACCTTCTCTGTTCGTAAACCGCTACCAGCCGGAAAGTCACGTGAAAAGTTGCCGTGGTCTTTGGTGAAGTGGCGCTCGACGTTACATCTTTTACCGACTGACACGCTCGCAGACACACACATTTGTCATCACCCATTCCTCATTAAAATAGTATATTTGTTGCTTTTTATTGGCCTGGCTATTTTCTGCGGTCGTTGTCAAATCAGGTATAGGCTTGCTAGTCTGCTAGCATCGCCTCATGTTACTGTTTCGCTGATGTCAGGAAATTTCAAAGCAGCGCAACTTGTTTAATTGTCGGCCGATTGGCAAATAATCATTTTGTGTCAGAAGGGGGCGCGATGTCTGTAAATTTGATTGGATAGACATTTAAACCGGTTTACAATGTGACTTTGTCATCAAATTTATGTCCATATTCTTGTAACCTTTAGTGAGCCACTCAGACACAGGTAGAGCTACTTGTTGGAGACCCCTGGTCTAGTAGCTACAGTCAACACATACACAACCATTACAAAAGAAACGGCTTTAAAGCAATAAAGCAGATTTACTGAGTGTCACACACTCTTATTATTTCTCTGTTTTTTTCTCTAGTTTACAGATGACCCAACTCTTGCGGTGTGTAACGACAGCGGAGGATCAGTTTTCGAGCTGGCTTTCAGGTAAATGACTTTTTTGTTTGTTTGTTAATTTGGATCCCCATTACCATATGTGTTGTTGTTCTTATTCAAAGACTATAGGACCCAAATGCAGGACTCTAGATAGGCAGGTAAGGTGAACAAAAGACAAGCTTTATTTAACACAAAGCCGGTACCAAGACATAGACAGGAAACCAAACTGAGGGAGCAGGCAGAGGAAAATCCAAGAACAAAGGATAAACAAACCGGCAGGCAAATGACATGAGGAATACAGGCAGGATGGCATGAAGAACACCAGCAACACATACAAACCACCTGACAACTGAGAGAGGGAAAGCACACAGACTAAATACACCAGGAGAGCAGGGTGATTAGACACAGGTGGGACAAATCAGGGCGGGACAGAGAATCACAAGGCAGGAAAACACGAAAGCAGGAAGTAAAAGCAGACGTGTCACATGAGGAGGAGAGAAAACTTTCTAAGTAAAACAGGAAAAAGACCGGCAAGAACCCAGGACCATGACAATCAGTATCTTGCCCAAGGACACTTCAACATGCGGACTGGCGGAGGCGAGGATCAAACCGCCTATCTTCTGATTAGCGGACAGCCGCTCTACCTCCTGAGTCACAGCCGCGTGACAACAGAACTTTGTAATTTTACAACACAATGTGGATGTTCCACAATGCATTTCCACTGAGAGTCAATTAACTTGAATGATGCCCGAGTCCTAAACAAACATGTGTATTGAAAAACTGTGAAATGCTGAGAAGAACCTCATTTAGTAAACACACAGCCTTTAGCATCACAAGACCGTTATTTACAAGCTTAAACATTGTTCATTTTCTCGCCTGTGTTGTTAACACATTCTGCATCTATAAGTAACAGTTGCGAGGGATGTGATCCCAGCATCTACCATTCATTATCTCCCTCCTCTCACTCTTTTTCCTTGTTCCATCTTCATTTGTTCCCCTCGTTCTCTGTTTGTTCCTGTTAATGGTGTCTGATTGTCCTTGTTTCCAGGAGGGTGATGGGGATGCGGTCCTGTGACTCTCGGTGTCTCTTCAGTGGTTCTAAAGGGGAGGTGTGCTGTATTGAACCGTTGCGTGCTCCTCCAGATTTCAGAGACCATTCCATCACACACTACTCTCTGCTGGCTATGGCCTCTCTCACTAAGGTACACCAACACACACACAATTGTGGTGCTAATTGCGTTTAGAAATTAAATATGCCCCCGTTAAATGTGTGTTTAGGAGGAAATGAAATAAACAAAACGAAACAATTTGAAACAATCTCATAACCTGGGTTGTAAATCCTGAGTTCATTGCTCTTTAGTTTCTGCTCTGAAGAAATATTCACAGGCAATGAAACTTTATTTAAGCGAATGTAATAAATTAATTTGATGATATAGATTTGATAGAATCAAATGTATGAATGAAATGAATCTTTCGATGGTAAAAGGAAGTGATTGGCTTGGTGATAGTGAAAAGGAGTATGTGATTTAGCGCCGCCCCAAGACGAACGTCGTGGTTTTAAAGATATACGAACAAGCCTGAGTCGTAGAGCTGGAGTCAGATAGAACTCTGAAACTCTCTTTCTTGAACTTCTCGTTTGGATAAACTTAAATTTAGTTCAGCTGAGCGACACTACTTTAAAGTCTTTACGGAAGCAAGGTCGACTGATTCTGAGTCACTACTCCTTTATTTGTCTTCTAATATTAATTTTCTTCTTCTAAAGATAATAATATAGCACTAATGTCTTTAAAGAACTGAATACTTCGATAGTTGACTAGTTTCTGCAGCTGGAAGTATGCAGTAAATAGTTAAAGCTCAAAAAACAAGCAGAAGAAATCGAAGAATACACCTTAGAAGAACAAAAGTGGGAATGACTCAGGGAATGATTCAGCATTCTCTCAATCATTCAAAACACAAACTGGTTAAAAACAGTGATGCATTTGGCCTTTGCAAATGGAAATGATGTACGTGTTTATTAGCATATAGAGCGGGGAAGTGAGATCGGATCACAAGTGATCACTCGAGACGCATGTGGAGACGCATTCTAATGCCAGGTGTGAACAGACGTACTTAAAGCGGCCCACTTGTGATCAGATCACCCAAGACGCATATTAATGCCAGGTCTGAACCCCATGTCCGTTGTTGATAGGATCAACACAAGCAGGGATGACCTACTACACAGTCCTCACTACACCGTGCGTCCTCCATCCTCTGTGTGTAAAGCTTGTGATGTCTTTGCTTTTTGCTTTTCTTTCACCAGATTCTGGTCATCGGACTGAAGCCCACTCTGAAAGTCTGGATGACTTTTCCCTACAGCAAGGTCTGTATATGCGTCTGCTTGTTCATCTTGTTGGCCCAGATTCATTGATGCAATGGCACGTTTAATACTGTGCTGAGGTCAGTTAGCGTGAGTTCTTGAGTACACACTGCCAGGATCAGACTACGATGGTCACTATGTCAGATTATACAGTGGAGAGTCATAAATTCTTGTCATGACTTGGACTCGACACATGACAGACTACACACTTCGGTCCCCTGTTCCGACAATACACACTCTCCTGGCACCGCCGTCTTAATATACGGGCTTACCGAGCTCAAGCCCCCGGGCCCGACCATGTAACGGGGCCCACGAGGCTCTGGGGGAAAACAATGTAAGGGATAACGTACAGCGAGCCGGTCATTGTGAAAGAATCTGAAGGGGTTTCTTTCACAAAAATGACCCGCTAGCTGTACATTAGTAGTTTTCTCCTCCAACATGACACTTTTAATAGGCCTTTTTCACTGAAGGCATTTACATGTCACAGTAGGAACTGCACAGGAGTTAAATTATAAAATGAATGGTTGAATTCTAACTTGTGTCTGGCACAGTGGAAATTTCCATTGCCCCGTGGATGGACGCTGTGTTTTCAGCTTTATTTACACATTTGGAACATTAGTCCAAGAGGCTAATTAAGAGGTTAATTACTGATGTGATGTAATGTAATGTAATGTTGTTGTAATGCGTTGTCTTTCACCAGTCTGATCCGTCCAGTGTTCCTCAGCTGGCCTGGCAGTTTGTCCCTGTTCAGAAGACGGTCAACCCGATCCTGGCTTTCTGTAAAGGAGACACAGTCCACTTCCTCCTGGTATCTGCTCAACTCAACCTCTTAACTTCACAACAACAAAATACACTATAGACGCTGTTGTGCTTTTTGCGGAGCAATTTTTCTGACTTTGTGTAGTGGCAGCTTGCCATAAAACCGTCCTCGACCACTTCTAGCAGGATGTAAAGGTTTCTGACTCATGTAGACTACCCTGTCCCATTTCCACTTGCCTTCTGCAGACACTCACTCTCCTTGGTCAGCTTCAAAGATGAGGCTCGTATTGTGAGCGAAAAGCAGTTTATTCCACGAAAATTTAAATAAACAAAAATATATCCATATGACCGATCTTGGGACTATCAAAGACGGACCAATTCTGCTGGAAATAATTGAAATACAGTCTACAATCTGTGGTCTACAATCCGTGGTCAGAAAAATTGTTGCTCCCCATCCTGCTCCACTGAAGCCTAACTCGCTCTAATCACACTTAAAGGGACACGCCCAAATTGTCCGATAGCAGGACGGCTAGAAGAGCCCATCTTAACAGGGCAAAACACACATCATAGAGTCTAAATGAAGCCCATTCTATAACATGACCAACTGACCTTAATTCTAATGTATATCAAACATTTTCAATGGTATAACACAAGGTACCTTTTTAAATGGTAATTAAATGCAAAAAACGTTTTGTTATTTTTTAGTAATTTCTTTTTGCTAGATTCAGAATACTTTTCTCTCCGTTGTTTTCAGATATAATGACAGATATTTGTATGTGTAAATTAAGGGCTATTTCCTGCTTTTACTACTTAGAACCGCACTCAACACATCTGGTTTTAGGTTTAATTTAAAACAGCCAGACAGTTTGTCTATTAGAATGAGAGTAACTCCATATAGCTATTCTTTCAGGAATGTTATCATTTTTTGCATTACATACTATAGAATGGCACAATACACAACAATCACTGCATGTTTTTATGGTCAGCTTGTCGGTGAGAGAGGTGAGCTGAGATCAGTTTTACTAAAGCTAACTGACATGATAGGTCAGTTTAGTTTTAGTTTAGAAGACGAGGAGCACACTGAGTTCTTATCCTTTAAATGTTTCATACTTCACTTTGGATAGTACGCAGGATTATTGTCCAATGTTATTGAATTATTGCCCCGTCCTACTCGCCTCAGAATACTGACAAACTGCAATTTCTGTGCTTGTTGCAGAGACTCAGAAATGTACAGCGTTGTGTTCATCCAGTTAATTACAGGCCAGTGTTTCCCCGGTGCATAACCACATTAGAATTATCCTGCTGTTAATGTAATATTTCCGCAGATAAGATGTCTACATGCTAAACTGCTGATGACTAATGATCGGTGGGCAACAGTTTAATGTTCTCCTCTTCTCTACGGTTTGTTTGTTCAGGTAAAGAAGGAGGAGTCGGGGACCATCCATGTCATCAAACAAAAACAACTCCACCTGAGCTGTGACATCATCAGCCTGAGTGTAAGTACCTAACTCAAGACACTGACTGCAGTCGAAAAGTTCTTTTTGCTTATGAAGGTTCCTAACGGAGTGAAATGACCCGGAAGAACCTTAGTAGCAGCCACGATAAGAGCTGTTTGAATCCTCGAAATGCTAAGGAAAGCTGCTTCAATGCTTCCTTTAGTATCTACTTTAGCATAGGATACACTGGAGCATCCTTTACCAAAGCAAAGGAGAGAATAACATCCCACAATTCCTTGCGGCCGCAGCATTTAAAGCGACACAACATTTGGCCGTTCCTGATTACAAACGATATGCTTATCTTGCATATTATTTTAATTTCCTCATACACTAATGTTTAATATGAGTGGACAGTGACATTTCGTTTCACTTTATTTTTTATTAATTATTTGTTTCGAACATGAAACAAATACCTCAGTAAAAAAAAGTAAACAAGAATAACAAATAAAATGAACAGTAAACAATCAATTAACAAATAATCAACATAAATAAATATTACATGTCCGAAAAGAAGTTGGAAGAAGTATATGGTCCTACACCTTCTCCATAACTCGAACAATTAACTCAATATTTATCATATATTCCTCTTGTTTATTTCAATTCCAACCTCGGTAATGAAGTGATAATTTTCCCCGGTTATCCACGTTTAAGGTCAGATAATCCTTTTTTATATGTTGATGTAAAGTGTTCCAGCAGCAGGAGGACCTGTGGTATCTCTCTTTCACACAGCGAGTGAAGCATCCTGTTACTGAAAGACCTATTTAATAACGCACGGGGGGAGCAGCGCCTTTTGTAGTCTATCTTCAGAACATTGTAATTTCACCACGGCAGACTCACGTCACTAACATCCGTCGCCGTGGCATCATAATGACGGAGCATAGTGAAAGAGCAGTCGTATTCTATTAACACCACGGTTGTCTTTTCCTAAGTCCTTCTGAATTCTCCTTCTCATCTTTCCTTGACCTCATGACGTTTTCCAACTAGGTCAAGGAAAAGTGGTTAGGAAAAGACGTTAGGAAGTCATTTTCTGACTTATCGACCGCAGCCACTGAGCAAAGACGGGCCTCAATGATGCACGGTTTTATCTCTGTCTCTGCCTTGTCAGAACGTCAGTGGTGACAACTAAGCTAAGATAAAACAAACTCTTAACCCCAGAAGGGACTCAACAAACTGTGGTGAAATGCCGGTTGCCTTGCAGAGACAGCTACAGTAGCTATACATTTAGTTTCTTGTCCAACATCTAGTCGTGTTTTTCTCTGTTTTCTTTACCTCGATGCCTCCCGGGTACGGTGTGAATAAACACTAATATCTTTGTTTGCTGTCAGTGCGTGACTTGTTCTCCTCCCGTCTTTGTGTCTCTGCAGTGGATTAACAGTCGTACGCTGGTCCTGGTAGACAGCCACGAGAAGCTGCAGGTTGTGGACCGGCCCAGTCAGGAGGTTTTGGAGACTCTGGACTTGGAGCAGGTGCAACTGGTCTATAACAGCCGACATTTCAAATCGCTGGCAACTGGAGGGAATGTCTCCCAGGCTCTGGTGAGGGGTTAGCTGACGGGGAACAGGATTAGAGGTCAAAATTCACATTTATAGGGTCAGAGGTCAAATTTACGATGACTGCTCTATAACAGTCTTAGTGCTAATAAATTGGATTTGGAAGATAAGAAGTTATTGATCATAAATAAATGGCTAACGTTCAATTTTAATGTGAGTAGTTAGCAGTGTGGGGCTGCTGCTGAGAGGACACTTTAGAGGCTGTATTTAACTTTTTAGGCTGACAGTTTGTTAGTTTTACTTTGTGTAATTGTCTTGCATAGCCCTTTTTCATCCAAAAGGTTCCAGGAATTATGGAACCAGACGAACTAAACTAGGAGGGACTAAAAGTCCCTTTTGCACTTTCTGCCATGTCTGAAGAACGGCCGCACCATTCGAAATGCAATTTTCACTCAAGGAAATGAAAGCAGAGTCATCCAAACAAAACTTGAAATGTTTTAACCGAGGTCCGATTGTAAGTCACATAGGACGATGGTAAAAAATAACAATAAGTTCACTTATACAAAAGTGATTTATGTGGATCAAAACTGTGACCGGCCCAGGAACAATGAACATCTACTGACAGCTGACTCTGACAGTGATAGACCCACACCAGGACTGATTTTAAAGTACTCACCAGTCTGACTCACCGGATGTAGGCTGTGGGTAGAAGTCTGCCATTGGCTGCGTATCTCACGCAGCATCCTCCTCCCCTTCTACTTACCAAGGGCACCGTCGCTGCATCCTGGGCTTAGCGCTGCCCAAGATGATTGTGATTGAGAAAAAAACAAGCCAGTGTTTTTTTCCCCTGTACCAGGATGATAATGTATAGAGACAGACCTTTCTTTAGCGCTGACAGCGCTGTAGGTCTGGCTATGTGAGATTATACTCAGCCTGACATTCTGGATCCAGCGCCAGAGAAATATATGCTGATATCATATCATGTTCAATCATGGTATCATATTAGAACAGCTAGAACAACAGGTGTTAATGCAACGCTCTCATGCCAAGTGTAGGTTGGCTGCAATCATCTGTCCTCTTCATACTGGCCGTCCCTTCCTAATGTGACCACACCGTTAAAGATGGGAGACAAAATCCAGAGTCCTCCAACTGTTTCAAAAATGCATTGTAAAATTCAGCTGAAGCTAATATGAGGCTTTGTTAGTCTGAGTTAGCCAGTGATAACACTCTTAAAATACATTTAGACTGGACCTGTGTGTGTGTGTCTAACAGTGTGTCCGTGTTCTAGGCTTTAGTCGGAGAGAAGGCCTGCTACCAGTCGGTCTCCAGCTACGCGGGACAGATTGTCTATCTGGGCACCAAGGTACTGTGTTGTATGTGTGTGTATGTTCTATTTATTCAGCTGTGAGCTGCCATTTCTGTTGGTGGAGTTGTATCTTTCTGCACATCGGCCAGCTGTAATTGTTGGTAACCACTCTGAAAAGAAAATGCAGGGTAAAAAAAACAACACATAATGCACTCACTTATTACACTAGATGCAAAAAGCATGTATCTCAGAAGACTGGCTTATTTTGTTAAATGCCAAAAATCAGTTTTGGTATTTGGGGCAAAAACTCTTGTATTGCATTTCTATGTCATTTGATGATGTCTAATAACTGTGATATTCTCTTGTCTTGCAGTCGGCTCACATTATGGCTCTAAGGAACTGGAGAGAGGTGTGTGTGTGTGTCATATCATACCCCTTCCCTTCTTTCACATTTTGTTGTCTAGTAACCTTCTGCTAAAATCCAGATTGTTTGACCCCGGAGCAAGTTTCACAATTGCTTGTGTGTTTAAACCAACAACACAATGATAACCTGGTTGCGATACAGTTTGGTGACAAATAGACTACAGACCCAGTGACTGAGAGAACATCAGATTATATTCCAGCCCGTCCAGGGCAGTAACGCTCTGGTTTATATTTAACACGTGCACTGGTGATTTCAACTATCATGTGTAGACATGTGAGTGATTAACTTGTGTTGATCACACAGAGGATACAGAACAGAGCCACAACTGGCCAGCTGTGGGAGCAGCTGTTGGTTGACGTGTCCACCAACATGTAGCAGTGAACACTACGCATCCATCAGGTTAACACTGAATATTGAGGGGAACAAATTAACTTTAGGAGGATCTGATGGCGTGTCAGTTAAAAATATTGAGGTGACGAATTTCCATATTTCTTATGCTGGTTGGTGCGTGATCATCCATCACCCTCATGCTTGCAGAGAACTCACCACAGTAATAACATTTGCAGAAACTAGCACATAATTATTAACTGGATAAAATTGAGTTATCGGATAAAGGTAGTGGAGTCATAGTACAAGTAGAGTTGAGGTACGGCAGCAATGGACCCTCCCCAGGTCTGGTGCTTGGACCGGGTGAGGAGGTTGGCGTTGGGGGAGTATGTTAGTGCAGGTGGTCAGAAAGGTGGGATGGGGGCTACGTTATGAAGGTCTTTGTAGGTTATGAGGAGAACTTTGAGCTGGATTCTTTGTTGAATGGGGAGCCAGTGGAGGTTTTGAAGGACTGGGGTGATGTGATATCTGGTGGGGAAGCAGACAGGCGGCTGAGTTTGGGATGTATTGTAATTTTTTTTTGAGGATTTTGGTGGCTGTGCCGTACAGGGTGCTATTGCACTAATTGAGTCACGGGGTGATGAAGGCGAGGATGAATGTTTCAGTGGCTGAGAAGGAGAGGGAGGGCGAAGACGGGTAATGTTTTTGAGGTGAAAGATGGCTGTTTTTGTAATTTGAAGGAGAAGGTTTGATCAAACATGACACCAAGGTTACGGATGTGTGTGGCAGCAGGAACAGTGGAGCCATCGATGCAGAGGGAGAGGATGAGGATGAGGATGAGGATGAAGAAGTTAGCTTGCATCCAGGTTTTTCTATCTGTGAGGCAGTTTGTGAGGGTGGAGTGAGTGGAGATGTAGAGCTGGGTGTCATCAGCATAACAGTGGAAATGGAGGCCATGGTGGCGTATGATGTGACCGAGGGGACGCATGTAGAGGATGAAGAGGAGGGGACCGAGAACCGAACCCTGGGGAACACCTTGAGAGAACTTGGGCTGTGTCAGAGTTGATACTGGTCTTAGAGGTATGATTTGAACCAGGAGAGGACAGTCCTGGTGATATGGAGGGAGGACAAGAGGGGGGGTGAGGAGGATGGAGTGATTGATGGTTTCAAAGGCAGCACTGAGGTCGAGTAGGATAAGTGGGGATATACTGCCTGTTTGATAATAATAATGCATGAATAGACGATTTTAATAGAAGACACGTTTCTTCTGGAGATTATTCAGTTCACATCAGTAGACCAACAACAGCTTGCTTACAACTGGATTCATGTCGGTCCTTGTCTCTGTCTGTGTGTCCAGCGTATAGACTGTCTCCTGAAACAGGAGCATTTTGTCGAGGCTCTCTCTCTGGCCTGGTCCTTCCACGAGGGAACTGCTAAGGCTGTGGTCGGTGGGTATAACACATATCACACATCCAGCAGCCTGTATATCAATCTGTTCATCACAGCCACATACCAGGTGTTTGGTTCCACTTCTAGTTACTGACTTATTGCTTTATGTTGATGACTTTGTGGTAATATGATCTGTTTGGGATTACAGTGACATGAACAAGACAGCCTGAAGATTCAGAGTGTTTCAGGACCCATGTTACCGTTTCAGTTAATATTGGTCTTTAGTGGTGCATATGCTCAAACTAATTTACAATTCAGCATAAATGTTTTTTTCTTAACAGTATTTTGACTAAAATATCTTAATTCAAGGTGTACTTACTATCTTGTTGTCGAGCTTTCAACCACATTTTACAGTCTTTCTTTGCTCAGTTATAATGATACAATATTCAAAAAAACGTTGTCTATCATCACATGATATATGATAATGATAGAAAAACGTCTTAGTTGGCCAATTGTTGGCTGTTACTGAACGGAATCTGTTCACAAAGCCTTCATAAGGCCTGATAACACCACATCCACCGCAGATATCAGATTAGAAAAAAAAAGAATCCAGCCATGTTCATACGTACAGTATTACCAAAGAGATTACAAAGATAGTGGTGCATTGTGGGTACACAGTTCAGTCCATGACATCTGACAGCTACTGTGCCATTCAATGTCACCTCCATTCAGAAGACTTCACTTGTATGTAGTCCGTTACTGAAAAAAACCTTTTTGACATTGAGTTAAATGACTTATTACTTACTCACTAACAGACCTGGTGAACGTCAACGTATTGGAAAAGACTGAATATTTAATATTATTCATTCACCTCATGATTTACATGTAGGTAGAAGAACATGCTGTTTGATTGGTTACTTCATTCTTTTCAATGGGACTGAATACATTAAACTCAATGTTCAGCATGCGATCAAGAATTATTAATCAGAAATATTTTGAATAGAAAATGATTCAAACTAAAAATCAGTTGTTGTGATATGAGAATAATGTGTGATGTGTGTTTATCCCAGGCCTGGCTGGAGATCCAGTGAAAAAGAAGGGAGTGGTAGGAGACAAGGTAAGAATAGAGAACCACTGGCCGCTGTATTAAACCTGTCTTCCCTGGATGGTGGACTCTAACACTCCCTGTGTGTGTGCAGATGGTAGAGATCCTGTTCCAGTTTGCAGAGCACGCTTTGAAGAAGTGTCCAGAACAAGGCAAGATCCAAGTGATGGAGCAACATTTCCATGTAAGCTAACACACCTCACAGTGTCCAGCCTGCCACGGAATACATATAAATAGAATATATAATAATATAATATAATAATATAAACAGCTGGGCCAATACAGTGGACGTCTAGAGACAATATAGTGTAGGCATATAGCTAACATTTAACCATCATGGCTGACAATACTTCAAACAATCCAGCATTGGTGATTGAATAGTTCAACATTTTAGGAAATATACTTATTTTCTTTCTTTCTTAGAGTCAGATGAGAAGATGGATATCAGTCTCATGTGTGTGTGTGTGTGTTCAGGACATGGTTAGGACACAGCATAAAGTATGGAAGCAGCTAGCCTGACTCTGTCCCGTTCAAAAAAGCACTTACCAACACCTTTAAGGTTCAGTAATTTACACATTTATCTCATTTATTTAATCTATACACAAACAGAAATGTAAAATGTTGTTGTTTTGCCGGGAGTTATGTGTTATAGATATCTAAATAGTTCCTTCTTGTCCGTCCCTGTAGAAACTCATAACGTAACAACTGCAGATAATGTGATAACCTTCCAATAATAATAACAATAATGTAATGAGTAATTACATTTTATGCAAGTTGCAAGAGTTTAGTGGCAACTTTTTTATAACGTATTTGTATTTACATTAGGGCTGTCAAAGTTAACGTGATAATATCGCGTTAACACAAAATCGTTTTAACGCCACTAATTTCTTTAACGCAGTAATGTAATCGATCTTTTGGAGGTTGTAGCTGTTCAGTTTCATGTCCTACTAGCTTGTGGAGCGGGAGGTTAAATAACACTGCAAACCTTTGTCGAGGAAAAACTGGCATGGCCATTTCCAAAGGGGTCCCTTGACCTCTGACCTCAAGATATGTGAATGAAAATGGGTTCTCTGGGTACCCACGAGTCTCCCCTTTACAGACATGACCACTTTATGATAACCACATGCAGTTTGGGGCAAGTCATAGTCAAGTCAGCACACTGACACACTGACAGCTGTTGTTGCGCGTTGGGCTGCAGTTTGCCATGTTATGATTTGAGCATATTTTTTTAATGTTAAATGCAGTACCTGTGAGGGTTTCTGGACAATATTTCTCATTGTTTTGTGTTGTTAATTGATTTCCAATAATAAATATATATATATATACATTTGCATAAAGCAGCATATTTGCTCACTCCCATGTTGATAAGAGTATTAAATACTTGTCTAATCTCCCTTTAAGGAACATTTTGAACAGATAAAAAATGTACGATTAATTTGCAATTAATCGTGATTAAGTATTTTAACCAATCTACAGCCCTAATTTACATATGTAGGGTTGCCATTCAAATACAGTGCAATGATTGCAGATTGTTCCTTTATGTACATTTTAAGTGATTTATATACTGAAATAAAGTTCACCCTCCCAGAATCCACCTCAGAAAAAAGAACAAAGCAAAAAAGTAGATATTTGCAAACCCAGATCAGCCTGTTGTTCACTCCTAATGGATGTATAATGTACAGGAGAACGTATTGGATAGTTTGTCAGAAATTAACCTTATTTGACCTGTATTATATTATTATTATGCTGACATAATGCTGAGCTAAAAGTAATAGATAGATGATTTAAAAGGTTACAGTAATGCATCAATAGCTGAAATATACAGTAGCTAAACTCATGGATAAATGCCACTCCAGGTGGTACAGTAGTAGTACAATGCAGTTGACCAAACCAACCTAAGCATTAGTTCAGTTGAATGAAAACATTGTTGCTTTATAATATGATCAATAATGTTAAATAACATCCAGTTTAAAATCAAATCATGTCAAGTCATGACAGGTGGTGTCGATGAAGGGTAGTGGTGGAAGAAGTACTCCGATCCTTTACTTAAGTAGAAGTATTAATACAACAATGTAAAAAAAAATACTCAATTACAAATAAAAATGTTGTTTAAAAAAAAAAGTATTATCAGCAAAATGTACTCAAAGTATCAAAAGTAGTCTTTCTGCAGAAAACTTGCCCTGTGAGTGATATATAATTATATATGACATTATTAGATTGTTGATATTGATGCATCAACGTATGGAACTATAACTACTGTATGTACAGTTAGGATGTTTAGTCCAGCGGTTCTCAGCTGCTTATTATAAGGATCTTAATATAAAGCGGTGTTAAATTTGTCCGAATCAAAATGTATTATTTTAGGTTAAAAATTACACAACACAATTATTGTGTCTCATTATTCAGGGTATTTCAAAAGAATCGATTACAGTCTTGGTCGAGGTATAGACAAAGTTACTGTATATCTAAAATAGGCAGAGCAGTATCAGCTTGTACACTGGATAAAGCATTACTGCTGATTTAGAACAGTACCCTTGTTTTATTTTATTGTTATACTTGTCTTATATGTAAGTACATGTATTTATTTGATTTACATTATAACATGAGATAGAGTTTTTCATTTTTCATTTTCTTTGATGGACTTGAGAAGAGGCTGCCACAAACAAGGTGCCCCAAGTACAGTAGACACCTTTTTTTTGTGAGGAATCACAAGCCAAAGAGTTTGGAAATCACTGTTTTATTATATAACAATGCATTGTATTTTCATATATTTTTCATATATAATATAATGATTCTAGATGATTCACTGTCCCTCAGGTTGTGGCATGTTGATACATGCCTCGTCTCCTTCTCCTAGGAGTATTTTTAATTTTGATTTTAATTCCTGAAATTACAGAGTTGAACTTGTCAAAGTAAAAGTTCCTTATTTCATTGAATGTTTTATATTCTCTCTCTCTCTCTGTCTCTGTGTGTTCAGGATGTGGTTCCAGTCCTGGTAGATTACTGCCTGCTGCTAAAGAGGGCGTAAGTATACTGTACGCATTCATAGGTACATAAGGGTTAGACTCATGGACTAGCAGGAAGCAGCTGATTGTAGCCGATGGCAGATGTAATGGATTATAAACAAGAATACAGCTGATGTGCTCTATATGTTGTAGGCTAGTATGAATGGTTCATTGTTATGTATTATATAATTATATATGTTATATATGATATTAACCTTCTTAAATATCCATCTGGGCTTCTAAACCTTTTTCCACAATGGATGGCAGGATCACATAATCATTCTACTACATAGAATATTCGACATGCTCAGCCTGACACGTTTCATCATGATCTTGCTCAAATTTGAAAGAAAGTTCCGTGGGTTTGACAAAGCTCGGCCACACTACATGAATCTAGAGTTTAAAGTCGCTTTTGCACCTGTAGTTTCGTTTATTTGGTAAAAAAAAAAAAAAAACACAATTAGATTTTTAGTTCTTGTCCATTTCATGTTCACACTGACTTATTACAAACAGACCGAGAAGAGTAGTGATGTTGATGTTGTCCTGCATTGTCAGAGCCAAATGGAGCCACAGGGTACAATCAAATCATGTTTCCTAACATCAATTCATACAGCACTTTATTGAATCTAATGTGTTTATATAACCTCCCTCCCTGGTGTCACAAAGAGCTGATTATAAGCATTATTAGTAAAGACTGCAACTCAACCTCATTTTATGACTAGTGACAGGCGTGGATGATTATTGATCATGAACTGTCCAGAAAGTGATCTGTATATTTGTGCCAGATCATTTGGTAACCAGTGTGAGTGTCAGCACTTGTGCAGGGATTTCCCCTAATCAGCATCTTGAGCTGTGTACTCATTTGAGCAGTTCCTCAATAACAAGTGAGTGAAACGTAGTAACTGGATTATTATTTATCATAATCAGTTATTGTGTGTGTGTGTGTGTGTGTGTGTGTGTGTGTGTGCGCAGCGACCTGATGTTCAACCAGCTGTATGCTCAGCTGGTGGAGAACATGGTTGCTAAGGGTGTATTTCTGGAGTCACTGGAGTCGTACATTGTCGCCGACCGCCTCGGTCACCTCACCACGCCCATCATGAGGGACCTCCTGGCCCATTACCATGGCAACGGTATGATGGACAGCCTCGAGAGATGCATCGTCCATCTGGATGTGACCAGTCTGGACATACAACAGGTGTGTGCGTGCGCGTGTCAGTGTACAGCAAGGACTGTATGGAGAGTAAATAATGCCGTTCACAGCGGTAATCAGCCAAAATTAGTGAGGACGTGCTAAAAGACAGCTTAATTATTCTCTACATTTCCACTGGTATCATTTTCACTAACGTCTTCTGTGTGTGTGTGTTTGAAGGTGGTTCAAGTTTGTTGGGAGAACCAGCTCTATGATGCAATGATCTACGTTTTCAACAGCGGCATGAATGACTACATTACACCGATGGAGGTAGGTGCACCACCAGAAGGTTGTTATATCATGTCAGAGTTGATGCAGATCTTTTGTTAAATTATACAGTATGTCTTAATCAAATGATGAATATAATTTCAGTTGGACTTAAATGCCAATATGTACAAAGTACAAACCATTTGATCTGGTAGGATAAAATGTAATAAAAGCATGAATAATCATCTCCATCTCAACCTTGGTCACCACGGATCTTAATTTAGTTCCTCAGTTGGAAGAAACAAGAACGAATAAGCTGGCTGACACAGTTGGTCAAAGGGGACACGTACATTTCGGAGGTTATGCTGAACACAAGCTCTTAACGACCCCATGTACTGCTTTATAACCGGAATTTGATTTTCAGTAGCAATTATAATATAAGGGCTTCAGTCTTTTTTGTATTTAGCTGAAGGTAGTTGTCAGCCATCCAGACATTCAATTACAATTGGGAGTTGGTTTCCTTCCTCAGGTTTAAAAGAGCAGTACGGTTGAATAAAAAGATTTTGGTTTAATATTGTAATGTCCACTGATCTGTAATAGGAGTCATTGATTGAGCAGGTGGAGGGTGGAAATGGTGTTGATACAGAATACTGTGGTAAAAGCAGCCGAATACACACTGTGAGTGTCTTCTTAAGAGTACAGTCGGTAGCCTGACAGCTCCCCGTCTACTTTTTGATTGCTCATATAAAATATTCAAATATTCAGTCATTTGTAAAGAAGAATCAGGTTTTGGTTATCTATTTTTTTTTTTTTTTTACTGTATGCATTTTTTGTCAACTAATAAAGCCTTTTAATAGGAACTGTACATCAGGTCCTGAGCAATAATTGATAACATATGTTGTGTTTATGTTTCAGAAACTCTTTGCAGTGATTGGCCCACCTCTTAGAGCGGGGAGGAGCCTAACAGGTATGGTTGGAAACCACACTACCCAGAGTTCATAGCACCAACTGTTTATAGCATCTCGTTAGTATTTTAAGTTTGAAACATTTAAATCTTTATCTCTTCTATTTCTTCTTGGACAGATGAGGAAGTGGTGATGGGAAACAAGCTTCTGGTGTACATAAGGTACGTTCACACAGATATTAGTTTATGCGTCCGTGGCATACATTATAGCCAAGTTTGATATCTGCATTTATTTACACGGCTGTGTTGAATACTCGATTCTGATTGGTCAACCACGGCGTTCTGTGGTCTGTAGTTTCTGTATAACAGACCATTGCTATGTACAACAGACCGTTGCTATGGGCGCAGCTCTGATGTCAGACTCTGGAAGACCGTTTTTGTGTCAAAATATTGATTTCTTCAGTAATTAGCAGTGTAATAAGCGGGATAATGTACAGCTAGCGGGTTATTGTTGTTCATTGTGAAAGAATCCCCTTCTGTCTTTCACAACAATGACCTGCTAGCTGTTCATTATCCCTTACATTGCTGCTACTACATATTCACCGTCACAGAGGAGTCAAACATTTAATGGGATTATGAGAGGTGTCACTAAATTCAAAGGTGCTAAGAAAAATGCACAATATACTGTATGTATTCTGTGGCATGACATTATGCCAAATATATACATAGAAACACTTTACTTATCAACCGCTCAGGCGTTAAAAAACTGAGCAAAAGACAATTGGCAAGTGTCATCACATCCATGCAGTTAAGCTGTTCTGTTTAGCCATTTAGTCATTTTGAAATAATCGGCGAACGCCTGCGCTCAGGAGGCCAATTACAAAAAATGTCTGCAGACACATCTGTAACTAAATATAGAACAATAAGAAACAGCAGCCGACTCAGATATAATCTGGATTTTTTTATTTTTTTTATTTCCTGTGTCTTTTAGTGCGACTACTTTTTTTTATAGGGCTAGCATTGATAATATGTCATAACATATACACATACATTACATTTTCTTTTATTTAAAATAGCAAACAGAGGGCAGATCTACCAAAGCAAACAGAGAAAATGTAGACAATAACAGTGTTAAATGAATTTTCATGTAATTTCAGCAATTCTGTGTCTCATATTCTGTTAGTATTATTACATTGTTGTATTTTATCAGATGCAAAAAAAAGCAAAATAAAACAACAACAACATGATATGGACAATATATACGGGCCATCGGCCGCCCTTCTCTCTAAATATCGGTTGACCACTAGAGCAGTGGACGGGTAAGAACTTTACTTGAATTGTTTCCTATAATATTAAGTATAGTGTCCATTCATGTCTATTCATCATGTATAATATTTATGGAGAAATTACTGTATTCATTCCCAGCGTGAACAAAATACTCGACTTCAACAACTTCCACTGGTTGGCATTCATGAAAAGCGCACCTGTGTTAATATCCTAAACACTGTTATACATACAGTATATTCTTGTAGTAGGCATAAGGTAGATCTGCTTGTACTTCGGAGAGGTAATTTAAAATATTGATTCTCTTTGCCTGTGAACTAATCCCACGGATATTCCAGTTAAGGAATCTGAGTGACATATTAAGGTGAAATATTGAAACATCGTTGAGAAGAGACTTTACCACAATCATCCCACTTGTTAAGACAGGACTGTATCTTCCCATAAAATAAGTTGCATTTTTTGTGTGTGTGTGTGTGTGTGTGTGTGTGTGTGTGTGTGTGTGTGTGTGTGTGTGTGTGTGTGTGTGTGTGTGTGTGTGCTTGTGTGTAGCTGCTGTCTTGCAGGAAGGGCATATCCACTTGGAGACATCCCTGAAGACCTTGTGGTTCAAGTTAAGAACCAGGTATGTAGATACTCTTTGTTTGACAAAAATCAGGCCTGTGTGTGCGCATGCATGTGTGAATGCGCGCGTGCGTGCGTGTGTTCTCCCCTGTACTTCTATTCCTGTAAGGGTCTGCAGGATATACCAGGATACAATTTTACTGGTTCTGTTTTTTTGCAGAGGACCGCTATAGAGTTTGGATTTGTGGTAATGTTTTAAATTGCAAAAGTTCCCAGAGGTCAGAGTGGAGGTGGGACAGGACTGAGGCTTTCTATTAGCTCTTCATTAGCCCTAATGAATGATTAAAAAAACGGTTAAACAGTGCTGTATGTCAATGGTATGTTCCTGTGTGGACATGATGACTCAAACCAAGGAGTAATGTCTCCAGTAGCAGTAATCCAATGCCGAGTATTTTCAGCCATGTGTAAACCCAGTAGAACAGTCGGCTATAATTAGAATTTTCACAAGCCTAAAATGCCCCTGCTTGTTGTGAGTAAATGATGTGTGTTGTGTTGTGTGTTCAGGATCACTGTGATTAACTTCCCTTGGTCTATATGGCTGAGCACCGTTGTAAAGCAACTGACATCACACTAGCATTTCCTCCAGAACTACTTCCTGTGTACACGTGCCTTTCAAAATAAGAGCACACTGCAATATTGACTCCGCTCACCACTATGTATAGTTACAGCTTCAGGTTCTCTTCTTCCACATAGAAGAATGATCCCAATCAGTCCCACACAGTAAGGTACTCTGTATCATGGATACCCTGAATGAGTGTGACTGGTACTCTGTATCATGGATACCCTGAAGGAGTGTGACTGGTACTCTGTTTCGTGGTTACCCTGAAGGAGTGTGAATGGTACTCTGTATCATGGGTACCATGAATGAGTGTGACTGGTACTCTGTATCATGGGTACCCTAAAGGAGTGTGACTGGTACTCTGTATCGTGGTTACCCTGAAGGAGTGTGAATGGTACTCTGTATCATGGGTACCATGAATGAGTGTGACTGGTACTCTGTATCATGGGTACCCTAAAGGAGTGTGACTGGTACTCTGTATCGTGGTTACCATGAATGAGTGTGACTGGTACTCTGTATCATGGGTACCCTAAAGGAGTGTGACTGGTACTCTGTATCGTGGTTACCCTGAAGGAGTGTGACTGGTACTCTGTATCATGGGTACCCTGAAGGAGTGTGACTGGCACTCTGTATCATGGGTACCCTGAAGGAGTGTGACTGGCACTCTGTATCATGGGTACCCTGAAGGAGTGTGACTGGCACTCTGTATCATGGGTACCCTGTAGGAGTGTGACTGGTACTCTGTATCATGGGTACCCTGAAGGAGTGTGACTGGCACTCTGTATCATGGGTACCCTGGAGGAGTGTGACTGGTACTCTGTATCATGGGTACCCTGAAGGAGTGTGACTGGTACTCTGTATCAAGGGTACTCTGAAGGAGTGTGACCGTTGTTGGTTTGGTGCATTCTCTTCATTTACTGGCTCAGTTTGTCCCAGTTGTTGAGCCCTGATGAGCGATGCTTGGAGTGTTTGAAGGGTGGTGATCAGGAACAACCGCTGTTAAAGGTCTAATGCTGTGTGTGTGTGACTCTGTGTGCTTTTTGTGTCAGGTGTTTGAGTTCCTGATCCGTCTCCATTCAGCCGACTCGTTAGAGGAGGAGGAGGTTTTCCCGTTTATTCGTACACTCCTCCACTTTGATACCCGGGAGTTCCTCAATGTCCTCGCCATGGTGAGATTTCTTCATATCATTTTAACCCGTGTCATGCTGATAAATGTGTGTTGAAAGACTGGATGACTGGGTCTTGAATATATGAATTCAAATATATAACTTTATTGGCTGTTATAGACTGCAGTGTAGTCTGTGCTGCATTAGTTCCTCATCAGTCCCTCTCACAGCCAACGATAATTGAAGCAGCTATAGTCAATATTTTTATAATAACAATGTATTAAATGACAATATGACATGGGATCGTTGGAACCTACAGAGAATTATCATCCAAATCTACAGATATATATATATATATATATAATATATAATGAGTTTCAGTTCATTGTTTATCTGTCCGGCCCACAACGTTACTGTTTTGGTTCACTCTCACCGCTCTTATAGCGTCGTTTTCAGCTGTATTCAGAGAACACTATAGTTACTGGACACTATCTGCTCAGCAGCAAACAGCAGGCAGACACAGATATTTCCCTCGGGAGTTGGTAGAGACCAAAACAAAGCTATAAGAGATTTGGCAGGTGGTCAGAAACATGACTCCGGGCGCCCCGATAGCTCATCTGGTAGAGCGGGTTCCCATATACTAAGGCTGAGTCCTTACCGCAGTGGCCCGGGGTTCGAATCTCACCTGTGGCCATTTGCTGCATGTCGCCCCCCCCCCCCCCCCCCCCCTTTCCAGTCTATCCACTGTCCTGTCAAATAAAAGCCCCAAAATTATCTTTAAAAAACCTCCAAATTAATGATAATGTTGCTTCTTCACTGCTGGATGTGTAAATAGGCAACTGTTTGCTAACCAGTTAAACTGCGAATATGTCAGTGTTGTTTTCACGACCTGTTTCTTCAGCTCCCAAGTGGTCAAAGGAGATCAGTTATTGCAGGTTTAAAGTAGGTCATCGGTACACAAACGAGTCCTTCATCACCACCTCTGAGCGTTTAGCAGATCATGCACTCTGTGTGAGGATACCCAGCCATCACATAGAAAGTCTTTAAACTCTGCAGGGACCTCCGTTTTTCCCAGCGTGCCAGAAGCTTTGCACTCTGCTGGAGTAACGTCCTTTTCCAGTATGTTTAAGAACATTACCATGACCTGGTGTCAGAGTAGAACCATCTCATATATATTATATATGATCTAGGATCATATCCAAAGCAGCACCTGAATTGTGGTTCTGATTGATAAAAGTGGATGATGTATATAATAATAATAAAAAAATTTTTTTTTAGTAAAGCTGCTCTCAAAAATCACCAGTTCTGAGAGTTCAACTTGTATGAGGATGGTACCTAAATGTTGTATCTGTCACGCATCTTAAGAATACTGCAGTGGAACATATGTATACTCCTTAATTATAATAATAATAATTAGATTAAGATAAACATTATGATTTGAAAAACAAACACATGCTTATGTTTTGTTTATGTTCTTAATGTTTAATTATTCTTAATAGTCATATAATCCAGAGAAATATTGAGAATTATTCATTCAATCAGCTTTGAGCGTAAGAAGCTCTGTGATTGGTTGCAGTATTAGTCTTGTTTCGGTCGATTCCACCAGGCTACCTACAGGTTGTGTCTTCATTTTCCTTCTTAGAAAATTGGACTGTCACATTTTGAAAGGTGAGATTTGCTTTTGTAGAATTTTTCTGTCATTTCTGATTTGGTTCTTGCTTCGTTCTAGACATTTGAAGACTTTAAGAACGATAAGCAGGCCCTTGAGTACCAGCAGAGGATAGTGGACATCTTACTTCAGGTAAAATCACAAACAATCCTTCCATGCTCTGTTCTGTTTGTTTCACCTGGTTTGTTGATAGTGAAGACAGCATGGAGCATGAACACAGGCTCTGTAATCTTGTGCTTTTCACAGCACAAACCTTCTCTTGGTTGTTACTAGAGTATTAAACCAACAACACACTAGAACAGCATTTATCTCACTTGAAGGGCTCCGAGTCCTCTTGTCTCTGTTATCCTGGACAAAACTGACTGATGGTTTAAGAGAGGTGATATTAATATCATTAACGACTAGAGCAATTTGTCTTTCTGGTTACCTAGGTGATGGTGGACAACCCAGACTTTACTCCATCCCAGGTGGGCGGGCTCTTCACGTTTTTGGCTCGCCAGTTGGCCAAGCCAGACAACACGCTTTTTGTGAACAGGAAGCTCTTTGATCAGGTAAAAGTATTTCATTGCACAAGGGACGGGGAAATAAATAAATGAACCTGGGGTTGTTCAGCTCCACTGGTATCTCCTAAGTTTAGTAAGGCACAATACCACTCCTCCCTATCCGGAGATACCCATCCAGCAGATATAGTGTTTAGATCTGCAGGTACCTTCCCAGCGTGCCAGAAGCTTTGCACTCAGCTGGAGTAACGTCCTTTTCCAACATTCATCCACATCTTTGCTCTTACTGTCTGTCCAGGTTCTGGAGTTCCTGTGTTGCCCAGACGATGACTCCCGACACACTGAGAGGCAGCAGGTAGGAGAAGAAAACATGGAGCAATCAGTATGTATACAGTATACAGTATATTACATACAGTATATATATATATATATATACATACACACATATACATGCACACACACACAGTATATATAAAACAACATGTTGTGCCTGTACACTCATGTGTGCAGTCTGTGAGCTAGACGATGTCATCCTGTCACATGACTGGTCTTTGTCGTGATGGTTTTGTAGGTTCTGCTGGAGCTGCTGCAGGTCGGGGGGGTGGTCCAGTTCAATGAAGGAAGGCTGTTGGCTCTGGCAGAGAAGGCCAAGTTGTGAGTAGCCGGCCAATGACTTTTGCATTGAATAATTGTATTCAAGTAATTTTAGCATTGTATACCTTCCTATACGGGATGTTTGGGGGTTGATAAATAGTCCGCAGTAGATGTCACATAGAGATGGTGTACATCGTCTGAAAGCTGGGAACCTGAAGATTAATCTGAGATGCAGCTCAGCACTGTGTCGAGTTATTCTAGTCAGTAATAAGAAATAAAAACGAATTCATCAATTAATTAATCATGTGGCCTCACTTACATGTCTTTGTGTCTCCCTGTTTTTCCCTCCAGCTACCAAATCTGTGAATTTCTTTATGAGAAGCAACATCTGTATGACAGGATCATTGACTGCTACCTCAGAGACCCCCTCAGAAAGGTATTTATCAGACTATACATGTATTTGGTTGGTATGGGTTACAGTTGTGTGCTAGACAGCTAGTGAAATGTATAGCTCCATCTCAGCTGTAACAGGTAGCCTGGCTGTGTGGTGCAGGCTGTAGAAGACCTGTTTACTATTGTAATGTAACTGGTGGATTCAAATAAAGCATTTCAAATATGTGTGTGTGTGTGTCAGGGGGAGATCTTCAGCTACATCCACAACCTGCTGTCCATGCCCGGCTACAGCCCTGAGGAGAAACAAGCAGTCAAGGACAAAGTACTGCAACACATACAGGTCAGAACATACTCAGACAGACATATAAATACTGGTATACCTTCATTTCTGGACAAGTGACATTAACAGTTCCTCTAGTCTGGACGGTGTTTTACAAACATTCTCCCATTCCTTATGTTTCCAAAGGTAAAGTCGTAGTCTAATAGTCATGAGCTGGTAGGTTAAATTCCTGTGAAAGTTGTTAGAATGACTTCATGGTTTTTCCATTAAACACTTGTGTGATATTTATTAACCCCTTGTTTGTCCATCTGTTACACCCTTATTAGTCCATAGTAGATGGTAAGAAATCTGAGTTTGTTGCTATTTTAGTGGCCCCACAAAAGGAATTTGGTAGTTTTCATTTCTTTTGTACTTCTAAACATATTTTCAACGTTCCCTTGATCCAGTCAGTCATCACCAATCTGTTTCAGTCAAGAATAGAAGTGATTCCACCGGTACATTTTGACACCCACACAGCATCTGTCTCCTTAGTTATCCACATAATTATAGCTCTAATAGTCTTTTTTTTTTATTAGGTAAATTCAGCCCTCCCTTCTCTTTCGGGCAAAGAAGTGTCTTATATTTAATTCTACCTTGTTTTATTTTGCCATAAGAATTTTTGACTAATATTTTAAAAGTAGAATTAGAAACCACAATGACTGGAACAAATCAACAATCCTGGTAATATATTCATTCTTACGTTTCTATTCTCCCCACCTGAGTCAGAGGTAAAATCTCCCATCAAGCCAAATCCTTCTTTATCTCGGTTAACGATCTCCCATAGTTTGCTTCAAATAGCTGTGATGTGATGGGAGTATATTTTGTATCAGTTTCTGATGTCAGTAGTTACTGTATGGTCCTTAGTAAGGCTGGGTATTCTTTAAAAAAGTATAGTACCAATACCAGCACCTTTACTATCAGGCTACCAAATGTCTTTTTTTACATTCAAAGCTTCTATTGAGGTTTTCGCATGAGCTTTGAATGTCTGTCGTCATATTTTATGACCCTAAAAAAAACAAAATTCTTAATCAAAATTATTGATCAAATGAGTTAGTCTTTTTTTAAATTAATATAACTCCAATAACCCTCAAACATATGTTCACAGGAGCTGATGACCCTTGACCCCAGCAAGTCGGCTGACATGGTGGTGTTTCACTTCACTGAAGAGGTGCAGCAAATCATCTCTGAGCTTCAGGTAAGGTCAAAATAAATAAGTTGTTATGTCTTCTTTATGTGGTAATATTAGTACTGACAGTCTGGTTACCTGCACAGAACTATTACAGAAATGCAAACAAACTTCTGCACTAAAACTGCTGAAGATCATTTTGACTTTTACTGGAACTGATATCATGATTGTCAGAGTTCTTTAAACTATGACGAAAAAGAAAAGGAAGCTTTTAGAAGCAAAAAGTGTGAAATGTAATCTGCTGGATGCTGCCTGAGGAAGCTGCTGTCCAATCCTTCTCTTGTGTTCTGTATGCCTCTCCATCCCTGCATCGTGTGCACAAAATGAGCAGGTTATATTTCACACTTCTTACATCTAGCAGTTTTCATCCACGTGTTCCTGTTGACCTGTTAGGACATTTTACTTTTTTTTATTTTTTGAATCACAGCTGTTTTCTACTGAGTTGAAATTGCCATGACGGCAATGCATTTTAAAATTCACTGGCGAGCTGGTGGGAGGCTTTTATTGTGAAGAACTTCTAGGAAATGCAATGTCTTTGCATAAGTGTAATTGCAGTTACATGAGGTAAGTGTGTTGGGAACCCTCCCAGTATGCACTGGGGCATTGTTACTGTTGTCATTTAGTTCTACATTGTGCTCCACAATGTTTCCACACTTTAATCACTGTGAAACTGTTAAATGCAGGGATTGGATTTTAGCCTGGATTATGATTTATGACACACCAAGCTCTGATTGGTCAGTAGGCGGTGCTTTCATACGGGTTGATCTGTCATTTGGAACATAACCTGCTGCGGAGCAGCTTAGGAGTGCAGCATAAGTTACCATGGCGATCTAAAAAGGACCAAGAAAGAACCATATTTCATCAATTTCTCACATTTGATATACCAAGTAAAAATGACTATTGCATAATATATGAAATACAATTATAATAATAAAGTTGGTGATATTTTATGCACTAGTGGAAAACCCTGGTACATTATGTCTATATACAGAGATCAGCACAGTGCAAAAGGTCAGTGCAGGAATACACAGATGATCTCTCTCTCTCTCTCGCTCTGTCTCTCTGCCTCTCTGTCTCTCAATTCAATTCAATTCAAATGGCTTTATTTGCATGACGTTACGCTGTACATATTGCCAAAGCATATTCAAATGATGCAAAATTTAATTTACGTTAATTACATTTCATTAACATCAATAAAATAAGCCAAAATTTGTTGGAACAACGATATCAACAGGAAACAAAGCAAACTAACAAACAATCAAACAACAACAAGGTGCAGACAGCTGTCCCTGTCCCTGTCCCTGTCCCTGTCCCTGTCCCTGTCCCTGTCCCTGTCCCTGTCCCTGTCCCTGTCCCTCAGTTTATGGCAGACTGCTACCAGCTCACAGCTCCTAGTTTCCTCCCCCAGTAGGACTGATAGTTTATCTTCATCTGAGAGCTGTAGAAAACCTTTCAGTTCTTAAGTTAATTCTTTTGAAATATATTTCCCTGATGTTTTTATGTGTCCCATTTGGTGAGGAAGTGTAACTCTGTTTCAGGCTCACTCACAGCCTTTGCTCTACAGGGAGCCAGGTCTTCCTGTGCCGCCCCTGTTTAGTGGCGAGGCTGTGCTCACTCAGTCTGTACTGTACTTTGTCAAGGTTCTTAAATATAGATCAGTAACCATGCTCAGATAGTCTGCTATGGTGTACTGTCGGTTTAGAGCCAGATAGCACTGCATTCTGCTCTGTGCTTTTGTTTGTGTTTGCCAATAGGTGATGTAGTTTAGTTTTAACTGTGTTGTAATTTGGTAGAATCTAATTGGTGGTAATCGCTCTCTCTCTCTCTCTCTAGGATGACCAGCTACTTTTCAACTTCCTCAGCTGTCTCCTAGAGCCACGGTACGGTGTGATAACTCTGCTACCTCACTCCTGCATTTCTTCTAAGTCTCTGTCTTCCTTCTCACGTCCGGTCTGCTCTGCTATTCAGGGAAGGGCATCATTCAGGGACCGTCCTGCCTCAGGAACGGGACCTCCACGAGCTTCTGCTGGACTTACTGTGCCGCTTCGCCCCCCAGCAGCTCCTGAGCTTCCTCCAGACCTCCCAGCACTACAGACTGGAGGAGGCCATACAAGTACTATCTACTATACTTTGATCATGTTCACTGCACGTGTTTGTGAACAAGAGTTGAATACGTGCACTGAGTCCATGTTGCAGGAACAGCAGCAGTAGTTTACCATTTGACAGGAATGATGCATTGAAACCCAGTTGAAACACTAGATAGATGTATAAGTGATCAGACCGTATTATACTGTAATATAACACAGTAGTTCACATTCTTTCATTCACTGTGTGATAGTGACAATGTCTTGTTTCACTAGACTATTGCAGATGCCATGTTTAAAGTTTCATGCACTGTGAGAGAAGGGGGGACGGCTAACCTGCACCGGTGAGTCTGAAAGCATTCTGTCCATGTCTTTGTCTCTAGATCACAGAGAAGTACCACCACAATGAGGCTACAGCCTATCTGCTGGAGAAGAAGGGAGATGTTCATGGAGCTTTTGCTGTCTTGTTAGAGGTAGCTACAAAACACCCACAGAGTCATCATTTATTAGATTAAAGGGACCGTATGTACGTTTTTACACGTATAAACGTGTTTTCAGCATTTGTTATTGCCCATGTGTGAACAGGTTGTAACCTAACCTAAAAATGGTAACTGGACTTGCATTTATATAGCTCCTTTCTAGTCTTCTGACCACTCAAAACTGCTCTGCACTGCATGTCAGCATTCACCCATTCACACACACATTCACACACCGATGGCTCAGCCTTCAGGAGCAGTTTGGGTCTCAGTATCTTACTCAAGGACACTTCGACATGTGGACTGGAGAAGCCGGGGATCGAACCGCAGACCCTCCGATTGGTGGACGACTTGCTCTACCTCTGAGTGAGGTAGAAAATGAGACCTTCTGCAACTTCCTGGGTTTCCTCGCTCAGCATGTAGACTGATGTTAATGGGAAGAATGTGGGCCGGTTTTTTTCTGGGAAAATCCAACGGATGTGAGTGTGCAACCATAGCTAACGTTTGGTTCGAAATGGAGTCCGCTTACGCCAACAAACGACCAGTAACGTGATCGACTCAGGCCCAGGAGACCAACACTACGGTGTCTCCCCTGTTCCTTCTGACCACGGTCGGGAGGCTGAAGCAGGAAAAATTAACACTAAGATCAACATCTGCTGGGCCTTCCATTCATAGAGGGACCTTCATTTGCTAAGCTAACATTACTGCCAGGCATGTGAAGTGATATTGTGGTCTTAGCTGTCAGTAATGTTCAGTCTCGTGTGTGTCGCCTCACACGAGCAACAGGACGCTGACTGTCGTTGACTTAGCGACCACAGGCGTCAGTGTTAACAAGCGATTTCTGATTCTTACATAGAGTCCCTTTAATTAATGAACTAATAATTCACAATTTACCAGTTTGACACATGAATACAAAGGCTCTAAAGCTGTAGGGACTAATATATATTCACATATATCGGTGTGCATATGGTGTTGTGGAGTAGGGGCATAAATTCATATAAAATGAAAATACTCAAGTGCAGTACTAGTAGCACAAACCTGTACGTAAACACAGTACATGTACTGCTGTTATATGGAGCTGTTATTGTTACTGATATTGTCCCTTTAATACTCTCTGAAGACACTGAAGGAAAAACTGAGTCTCCTCACTGCTGAGAGTGAGGGAGGAGTCGAAGGAGGAGATGGAAGACGGATTAAAGAGGAGAGAGACGGTGAATCAACACTGACCAGAGTACAGGATTCACTGAATGACATCATTGTCTTGTGTCAACGAAGCTCCGACAACCTCTACCAGCAACAAAGAGAGGTAGTAATGTCTGTGAAGGGGGTGGCGGGGGGGAGGGGAGGTGACACTGTCTCCTCATTCATTTATTTTTTTTCTCACAGGTTCTGTGGTTTCCACTTCTGGAGACCATGATGGCTTCTCAAAAACTAGTGAAGGGGCTCAATGATGAACACACATTTGAGGGTGAACACACACACGTCCTGCAGCAGTACACCTCTTCACCTATTTTAATGTGGCATGTAATAACAATTCCTTCAGTTATTAAAGACAAAAGAGCTAAATTATTTTCCTTTTAACATAAGTTGTTCATTCAAGTGCGACACAGTAAATGCATACACTAAAAGGAAATCCATATAATAATGTTTATTGTATTTCAGGTTATTTCTTTGTTTGATTTGTTTTTATTTAGACTATAAATCTTCCATGTAGAACAGTTAAATAGTAAACCATCATTTCTTTATGATCATGTATGATGTGATTGTGATCTATGTAGCCGTAGGTTTCATTATTTCTTCACCACCTAAAACAGTACGACAGTGATGGTGATGCTGATGAAGATGATTCATTCATTTGGTTTGTGTTTGTCTCAGTGCTGAAGGAGCTGACGATGAAGGTTCTCAACTGTATGAGCAGCTTTATTTCTCTGCCTGCCATCATCCAACGGATACTGCAGGTGTGTATGTGTGTTTCTTTATCTTCCCTACTTTAAAGGGATTCTTCTGAGTATCAAACAGTCGCTGTCTTTGGACCTGCAGGAGCTGCAGCTTGTGTCCACGGTTACAGTGTAATACACTGCTCTGTTGCCTATCCACATGCTTGTCACTGTTTCACCAAAACACGGCTTTATGTGATATGGCTAAATGATTGCCAGAATCATACCAAACAAATCGATCTACTGTGAAAACCATTGCAATCCATCCATCCATTATACAGTATGTAACCGCTCATCCTTAGAGGGTCGCGGGGGGGCTGGAGCTGAGAGGCCGGGTACGCCCTGAACACCCTGTCAATCATAGTGTCACGATTTGGAGAGCAGTTAGCAAGATTGGACCCAAACGCAAGACGGAAGCAGCGAGACAAATTCTGTGATTTTATTTTAAAAAACTCACAGGCTCCGAGTCCCAAAGGAGAGTCAGGCGACAGGGAAACAAGCAGCCAAACTCCAAACAAATGATGAAGACGAACAGACCGAGAACAAAAGAACTAGGCTGGTAATAAAATAAAATAAAAAGATAAGTAAGCTGGTAGAGAATGACTAATTAGGAAAAGAGGGACGGAAATACAAAGGTAGGAAGTGGAGTGATCTGAAACAAGAGGAGGAGAGGTGAGTAAGAAAATAAACCAGGAAACACTAAACATGACTGGATGACAAGGGACCCCGACCAGAACTCACATTCACACCTACGGGACATTTAGACTCGCCAATTAACCTGCATGTCTTTGGACTGTGGGAGGAAACCGGAGCACACAGAGAAAACCCACGCTAACACGAGATAACGTCTGTTATGATTTGACGCTATATAAAAATAAATTGAGTTGAACTAAATTAAACCAGCACAAACTTGATCGGGTTCTAGCCCTTCGGGTTTGAACCCTAACAACCAAATGATGAATGTGTGTTACTTCACTCTGAAGAGAGACCGTTAATGTTGGACAAAGAGGTTGTAATTTGTGATGCTGTCTGCATGCTTGTCTGTCAGGACCCAGTCTATGGGAAAGGAAAGCTGGCAGAGATCCAAGGCCTCATTCTGGGCATGCTGGACACTTTCAACTATGAACAGGTAAGACATGTGTGTCTATTAGATTATATTATATATATATTAAATAATGGAGCTATAAACTGCGTCACTCCCTCACTGATAGACATGTTCTGTCATTGGCCTTTAATAATGCTATTATCTTTTCTGTTTTTAGACTTTACTGGAAACAACCACCAGTCTGTTGAACCATGACCTCCACTGGTCCCTGGCTCACCTGCGTGCTGCTGTCACGAGAGGACTCCACCCACGTCAAGACCACTGTAACATCTGCCTGCAGCAGTACAAGAGGAGGCACGACTCAGCTGAAGAGATCATTGTGTTCAGGTAACTCACAGCGGAGCTGTTTAATTCCTGCCTACAGTTAAGTGACGAAATGTGTATACATGGTTTGGATATGATCCTTCGCCTGCATACATGTGGCTTTCTGTTTGTATTCTGATGTGTTTTTAATTTTAATTTTGATCAATATTTTTGTTTCCATCACATACCAGCCCCATCTCATTCCCAGGGCGTCAAAATACCGACGCTTTGTCGGCATTCAACACTGCCACACAAGACACCCGCATCAGTATTAAACACTCAGGGAAAGCGCTGTGGTGACGTAGTTTAAAGAGTGAAAGAGAAACACATGGCGGGAGGGAGGGGTCCAACAAACAAAAGGCTTTCATCCAGGAGACCGCTGCGTTAAGGTTCAATTTCACGTTACAATCAGCTGTTCCTTCGTGTTCACAACGTCCAGTTTTCACTTTACAAACGTGGTCGTTTTAAGTCCAACCATGTAGTTATTTTCCTAAACCCAACTAAGTGGTTTTGCTGCCTGAACCTAAAGTGACGCCATGGGGCGTGACAATATGTGACGAGATGAGAACGTGTTGACTATTTCCTGAAATATTTAATTTTCTCATGTTTATGTTCTATGAAAGCATGACATATTTACAGGTGCTAAGGTGTGTACTGTATGTGTGTGTCTTGTCAGCTGTGGCCACCTGTACCACTTCCAGTGCCTGCAGCAGAAGGGTTCTGGGTGGGGCGTTACGTCAGAGCCGCAGCAGCGGTGGAGCTGCTACAAGTGTTCGTCCAGCCAAGGAGGAAGGGGCGGGCCTTCCACTGAACTAAAAAGAGGCCGCTGCGCGTCCCTGGCACAGGTGTGTGTTTGTGCTTGCAGAAAAAAAGAAAGCTCCAGATAGACGTGTGTGAATGAATACCTCAGATTAAAGGAAAAATCTGGTGTTATTTTACATTTAACTTGCTGTCATCAAACTCTGTGAAAAGATCTAAACCAACAACACTTTGACTTCCGGACCGTGTCTGCGGCCCGTTGATTCCTACTGAAGAGGTTGATCTTTTAAAACAATTCACAAACATTTGGGCTGTGTTTTTTAAGGATTTGCCATAGTCATTTTCGTTGGTCGTTAATTTCAGGAGAGAACTGATCATTCAGGCTGAATCTGGTGACTTTCAGTTCCCCTCCTTTGCTTTTCACCACTTCTGTTGGAAGTGTTCAAATTTCTCAATGGGACGTTACTCTTGACGTTATTAATACTACTGCTCTCCTCCATCAATAACAGAGCTAAGCTACTAAAACAGCGACGCCACCAATACGCTCCTGAGAAATGTAGTTAAACTAGTAATGCTGCTACTGCCCAACACTGTCCACATAACCTAAAGACTAGAGCCCATACGCACAAAACTCTGCGTAGATCATGACTACACATGTGTACGCACAAAAATAGGAATATGCATACCCATTCTTTATACATGAAGGGACCTCAGGCCACAGCAGCTGTAAAAGGTCTGTTGTAAAGTACTGTAATGTGTGACAGCTGATTCATTTTATGTGTTACAACAATACTGATTTCAATCCGAGCACGACCTGTCCTCTTTCTGTCTCAGACTCGTGTAACATCAGTACATCATGACGCAGGAGCAGAGACTCACAGCAAGAAGGTAAGGTTTTATCAGATATACCATAAACAATATACTGTATATAGAGATATATATATCTATATAGATACAAATATCCGTCAGACTTTGAGTCTTCAAACTTAAAAAGGTAATTCCCGTTAAAGACAGTGGAATTATCCTTTAAGATGAAACATGCCCAGCCACAGTACATAAAGTCTGATGGTAAAATTGTAATCTGGTTATTGTCAGGCGGGTGTGCACAAGGCAACAAGGGAAAGGAGCCATGTAGGCTGACAGGGACTCTTGAGAAATTTATTGAAAAAGTGAATTTACAAAAACTTACTGGCATGTTTAGCAAGTCTAAGTACAGGCGGGAAGGCAGGAAGCAGCAATGACAATTAGTTCAGAAATTAAAACCAGCAACAGTGCATTTTTCTCCAGGTTTATAAGGTACTTTTTGTCTGCTGTTTTTAAGTAATTCCATTCCATTTTTTTCTATTTATTTATAGTTAGCATTTTATTTATTTATTTGGTTATAAAAATGAAATCCTGGAACAAGACTGGGAAAACTGCTGGAAGGAATGTGTTTCAGTGAATAAATGAATTTAATTTGCAAGTAATTCAGGGGTTCCAATTTTTCTTTCATATCCTTAGTACTTTCTTGCCAGCATGGACGTGAAGTAGGTCTTAAATTGCATTCATAATGGTCTTAAAAAGGTATTAAAAAGTCTTAAATTGTTGTACTTGTTGAAACCTGCAGATACCCTGAATCTGGCAAAGAGCAAGTGGAAATGAGCTAGTACCGTATATATGCTGTATATACTGGGGGGGGGGGACTGGGGAATGAAGAACAGGTGAGCGGGTGGATGTGGGAGTCAGGTGACTGGGACTGGTGGGAAGGTCAAAGGGCATCTGGTAAATGGATGGAGCAATCTGGAGAGTTCCTAGGAAAGGCACGGGCACTTCCTCCGGGGGAAGCGGGAATATGTCTGAAAGGAGGGACAGAGACAGTTATTGTGAGTCCAACACGGCATTTCATTAGAACACAGTATGAGCCTAATCAATTAATATTCACTACAGTGCTACCGTATTGTATTACTGATTTTGTCCACCCCTTAAAAATCACCAAGCTTGAGGCACAAGGAGACCGTATTGCCATCACATGTCCATCATTGAATAACACTTGTATTACAGCTGCTCTCATACTACGCTCTTTATGCCATGTGACAAATTACAGCTTCGTATTTATGCTCTGACGACATTCTTCTGCATGTTTTTTTGTGTTCCAGGTGTTTGTTGACGCAACGTTGGACCTTCAGCAGGAACAGTCCTGGGATCAGCTACGCTGCTTATACCGAGGACCGTCCAGGGTAGGGACACTGTCTGTGGCAGCTGAAGAACCGCCCCGATTACATTACATGACGCCAAGCACGTCACAGAAAGTTTAACGATATATGTTTTTATGCCTTTCAAGACAAGACAAGACAAGACAATACACAGGGCCACAATAATTTAACACCTGATTTAGATCCAAGATATACTGTATGATGTACATAGTACACAGCACAAGACATAGTTGTACACCCATAGTATAAAAAACAAAATACTGTTACCAGGCACTGTTTTCTGCCATACCAGTGACTCATGAGTTTTTTGTGGTGTGTAGGTAATCATGTGTGGAATCATGGGTGGAGTTGACCTACACAGCTACAGTGCTAGAACTACAAGCCTGTACCCACACTCACAAGATACCCTACAAAGAAAGGGGACAAATACAATATGAATATACAAATATATACTTTACTATACTATGTTGTAAATGAGCATGGTTAGACAGATATCATTTAGACAGATATAAAAAAGTCAAAAAGCCAGTTTGACACCATCAGCCATCACCATCAACATTTAATACAAGTCTCAGTTCACATTAAATGCAGAATGCAGTTCCTTAATCACACTCAACTATACAGAACGGTGTCGTCTGCATAAAAATGACATTTTGTATTGATAACATTGCAACACAAATTATTGATATAAATTGTAAATAAGTTAGGACTCATTATGGACCCTTGTGGGACACCATTTGTATATTTAAATAGCTTGAAAATAAACCATCAACTTGGACACTTGTCTTGTTCTACCGCTCAAGTAGTTTTCAAACCGTTGAACATGTTTTGAAGACAGCCCTACGTATGTTAATAACTTACAGAAACATTGTGTGCTATAGTCCACCTTCTCTTCTTCTCTTGGCTTCAAGTTTCAAGTTGAACTTTCAGTTTTATCAGTCAAATGTAGGTTAACACAGTCAGCAGTACAAAGACGAGAGAAAGGGTCAGCTCAGCAATAAAAGCATGTAAGAAGCATGCGCTAGCACATATTGCCTTTAAGCTACCTGTTAAAACACTCCTGATATCCCTTATCGTTGTTGCGTTGTGTCTGAAAGGGCCTTTAAGGTGGAGCACTTGTCCTATAATATCAAATCTTCCTAGAAGAGAAGAATATTACCATCCTTGGAGGATTAAATGTTTTAACAGTATTATTCACCAAAGTCCTGAGAGCAGCTGGGTAGATCACGGCATAGTGAGCCCCAGCAATGTTCTGAAGCTTCCTCTTCCTCAGGAAGAAGTGAATCCTGGTTCTGTAGTATTTTGAGTCGTCTGAGAAATGCTGTTTTTAACCAGTTATATGGACGCCCTTTAAGAACTTATAACACTGACAGCAAAAATACAGCAACGGGCTGATGACACCCTGGTGATTGAAATGTGTGCTCTACCACAGCATCTCCTGTTTATCTTACTTAATGTCTACCTTCCTGTTACTCTTGAACACTTAGACAGGTATTTTGTAATTATCTAATGGTTCTTTTCTCTCTCTCTTTCTTCCAGTTGTCCATCCTCTCGGAGCTCTCCCACTACCACAGCCATGACAAGACTAATCTTCTGATCGGAACCCAACCAGGAACAGAGAATTTCCAACTCAAACTCTGTCCTCCACCTTTATTGGAAGAGTAGCACCAGGACTGGTTGTGGATCCGTGTTTTCTTCATTTGTCCAGACTAGAGTCCAGTGGGATTGGTTAAAGACGAGAGATTTGGCATCATCCCCTAACTGTTCTACATCACAGTGGGTTGTAGTTTTCCACAGTTTTTGGTTGTGAGACATTTGATATTGTATAATCTCTTTCAAAAAATGTTTATTTCAAAGCAATCTGTTTATTATTGATCATATGCAGTCACTCTGATAATTAATTTCATCCATTGTTTCTGTACTACAGCTGGCTGAACCATGTTGCTGGGTTTGCATGTTTGTGCTCGGATCCTAACATAATAACTGGTATTATAAATTATACTGAATGTTTGATTACAACTAGTAAAAAGACAAAAGATACTTTTGCCTTTCTTATTTCAGACATTAATATGAAACACTTTTTTAATGTGAAATATTATAGCTCGGTGATATCACAGTCATTGGCTGAATCCAAAAATGAACTAATTTTAACTGCTGAATTAATTTACAGATGTTAATGGTGCATGCAGCAGAATTTAAAATCTGTGATTGGATGTTTCTTAATGAAATGACACAGTTCTTCTTAAGTACCGATGATTCAGAGCACCTTACAGTCACCGTGAGAAAATGAATGGTACCTTAACTTTGGGAATCCTGGACGGCTGACACAAGTCCTCCTATTTCCATCTCCGCTGTTTGTGTATTTTCTCACTAAAATATGCTGCGTGACCTCAAAGGCTTAAACACTTTTCCTCTTCTCCTCCACACCTCTTAATTTATTTTGGATATTAGTATGTTGTCTCTCTATCTAATAATGTCTTAACAGAAATATATTCTGATATTGTATTAATAGCTTCCCTGATCTGAGTCAGTGACTCAAACTCAATACCAAGGTGTATGATTACATAGGATGACGGACAAAGTTGTTGTTTGAAAGAAATAATTGAAAATGTGGTTTGAACCTGAGCTTTGAATGATCCACATGTGGTCGGTAGGTGGCGGTAGAGCGCCTGTAGTAGTGATGTGTCGGTCACGAACGAGTCGGTTCTTTGAGCCGGCTCTTTTAAGTGAACGATAAGAGCCAGCAGAATGATAGGACAATGTTCTCCGCGCCACGGGCACTCCATGCACTGACTGTGACTGAATGTTGTGTTAATGACGTCCGTACGACTAATCAGGTGATGAAAGACAAGGATCATAGCACCAAGCAGGGAGGGGCGGCGTGCTGACGGTCTACAGGTACAGAGCAGGAGGGAGAGGAGGAGAGAAAGAGAGAGGAGTGCGCGAATAGCAGACAAGATGAGTGACAGTCGGAAACGAAGCAGCATCTAAAATTAGGGTATATTGGAAATTATAAGGTTTAGTATAATTAAATTTAATAATTTAAGTGATATATGTACACACATACTAATCATAGGTCAAAACAGTGCTAAATTTGGCTGAATCATAAAAAGGCAGAAGTGGTAAAACAAAGAGCCGTTTGGGAGCCTAAAGAGCCGGCTCTTCTTGGTGAGCTGAGCCAAATGATCTGGCTCACTAAAAAGAGCCGGAATTCCCATCACTAGCCGGTAGGTGTCGCTAGAGCGTCGGTAAGCCGTGTGCCTACCGACAATGAATCCACAGAAGAAGAAGGAAAAGTAAAACGTGTATCAGCTGAGCTGGCTGATGTGAAGACTCTATCTCATAGTACGTGATTTTAGTGTATAACCACAGATTATTGGGATGGATAATGACATCGTGGTCTCTCTTGAAGATTTAGGGTAAGTTGAAGAGCCTCAGGTGTGCTGCCGGTCTCTCCGGTGTTTAGCATTAACGGGACAGTGTAGCTTTAGCACAGCGGCTACCGTCAACTAGCTGCTGTAGCTAACGGTCAGTCTGCAGCTGCTGGTGGGTTCTTTCATGTCCATGAACCTTCGCTCTCTCTGTGTGTGTGTGTGTGTGTGTACCGGTATTAATAGACGGTAACGGTACACACGGATGTAACGTGTTGTGCTCCAGCCGGCTGTGTCAGCAGAAGCTGCTCCCAGCTCAGCTCACACACATTCCTCTCTATTTACCTCCTCCAGCAGCACTAGCTACACACACAGCATGTACTGATGAAGGGTTTCCTGGTGAATCACTCTGCTGAATTATCTTGTGTCTTCTCACAGCTCCGTAAAGGTCCAGAGTCCAGTTCTGTCAGACTTTAATGAACCTGGTTTGGACCTGGTTCTGCTCATTGAACCCAACCTCAGTATTACTCATCACTATGCTGATGATGAGGGGAGCAAAGAGTTGTGCATGTCAGACTGATTTTCAGTTTTATTTGCCAAGAAGCCTACATACAAGGAACCTGACTCTATGTTTTATGCATCTCTCTAAATGTACTGAGATAGAAATAGAAATAACAGCTGGGGACAAGGACAACACAGCTGGACTAATAAAGGAGAGGAATAGACAGGACTGTGTATATATATAAACTGTATATATACACTGATCAGCCATAACATTAATACCACTGACAGGTGAAGTGGATAACATTGATTATGTCGTTACAATGAGAATATAATTGTATTTATAGAGTGCTTTTCAAGCCATGAGCTCAAAGTGCTTTTCCAGGAAATTCACAACATAAACAATTTAATAGATAACTAATTAAACATAAACATTAGAATAGGTAAATAATGTAATATGCATATACTTATTCATACATTTACACATGCACATATACCGATCAGCCATAACATTAAGACCACTGACGGGTGAAGTGAATAACGCTGATTATCTCGTTACAATGGCACCTGGCAGTGGGAGGGATATATTAGACGGCAAGTGAAAATGTTGAACTTTGACCTTTGTGTTGGAAGCAGAAAAAATGGGCAAGCGTAAAGATGTGAGCGACTTTGACAAGGGCCAAATAGTGCTGGCTAGACGACTGGGTCAGAGCATCTCCAGAACTGCAGCTGGGATGTTCCCGGTCTGCAGTGGTCAGGACCTACCAAAAGTTGTCCAAGGAAGGAAAACCGGTGAACCGGCGACAGGGTCAGACCCAGAGCTCATTGATGTACGTGGGGAGTGAAGGTTGGCCCGTGTTGTCCGATCCAGTAGAAGAGCTACTGGAGCTCAAACTGCTGAAAAAGTTAATGCTGGTTCTGATAGAAAGGTGTCAGAACACACAGTGCATTGCGGTTTGTTTCGTATGGGGCTCCGTAGCTGCAGACCGGTCAGGGTGCCCCATACTGACCCGTGTCCACCGCCAAAAGCGCCTACAAGGGGTACGTGGGCATCAGAACTGAACCACGGAGCAATGGAAGAAGGTGGCCGGGTCTGATGAATCACGTTTTCTTTTACATCATGTGGATGGCAACGAGTTCAAGGTGTTGACTCGGCCTCCAAATTCTCCAGATCTCAATCCGATCGAGCATCTGTGGGATGTGCTGGACAAACCAGTCCGATCCATGGAGGCCCCACTTCGCAACTTAAAGGACTTAAAGGATCTGCTACTGACGGCTTGGTGCCAGATACCTACAGCAGACCGTCAGAGGTCCGGTGGAGTCCATGCCTCGACGGGTCAGGGCTGTTTTGGCGGCAAAAAGGGGACCTACTCAATATTAGGCAGGTGGTCATAATGTTATGGCTGATTGGTGTGTGTATATATATATATATATATATATATATATATAAAGCACCAATGACCAACAATAAAATAAGAATGAAATAAAACCGTCTATATACAAGTCAGGTGTTAGTTAGGGAAGATAGCGTATAGAAATAAATCCCTGAGCTGTGTGTGTGTGTGTTCCTGTCCTGTAGGTACCAAGGCCCTCTGCTGGAGGACGGAGCTCTGGATTGTGCTGTAAGCAGAGGAGCAGCTTCACCTGAGTTCACTAAGCTTTGTGCCTGGATCGTCTCAGAGCTTCGACTCTACTGCAAGCTGGAGGAGAATGTCCACGCCACCAACTGTAAGACACATTGGTTGCTCCTGATGCAGAATTCCTAGAAAATATTGAATAGTGAGAGAAGAGTTGCACATCAAACGGGTCTACTCATATCATTTCCTTTTCTTGCAAGTTGAAGGTTGATAACAATGGCAAAGAACTGAAAAATCAAATATATAATTGTGTTATTGTTGTGGGTTTTGTGGGCAATTAAGTAAGTCATTAGGTTGGATTACTAAAATGTTAACCAATGCTAGAAGGGGAAAGTTGTAAATTCAGCAGTGAGGGTTTCTGGTTGACACAACTACTGTGACTGGCTGTATTCTTAGACTGGCTATGTGTGAGATTTAACCCGACTATTTCCCTGTCTTGTGACATCATGTTCCGTGTGCTTGTACCTTCCACCCCTCCCAGGTCCGATGGAGGCAGAGGGCTTCCAGCTGGAGATGAGCGGCCTGCTGTCGGAGCTCGCCTGTCCTTACCCTGTCCTCACCAGCGGAGACATCACCCAGAGACTCCTCAACAGGACCGACTGTCTGCTGCTCCTCAGTATGATAACAGCACTTTGCATCTCAATTTAAAAAGTGTATTGAAGAAAAGCATTGCTGCATTAACCTGTGATGGTAAAGTCTGTTGCAACTTTATGTGGACTGTTGTACCAACACCCACCTGTCAGTCACACAGTGTTTCCCCTCGGTTGACTGTTTTGGCCTAGCAGATAATCCGGGGAGGAGGAGGCTAACACAATTACACCACACCAAATCATCCCGATTGATCAATCAATTGCCTTGCTCTCATTCAGCAGGGTGTAGACAGAGCATAGTGTTGGGACGGTCGAATGCTTAATTCACCATAGAATAGAATGGACTTTTCTTCCAGCACATATTCTGACTTGTCAAACATAGGTGTAACTAATGATGTTAATAATGGCTGCAGTTCAACAGCCCTGGTATTGTGCATGCTGGCTGCCACACCTAAAGCTGAGCAGACACTCTGTGTTTTTATTAATCTTGTACGTTGCTGTTTGGACAAATTGATCAGCTGCGAAGTGGCGCTCACACTGAAAGTAACCACTGAACACAGGCCAACGTTTGGTCATCCGTCTGCTGGTTTTGTCCATTGACAATTCCAAGTTTATTCAAACAAGACGAATGCATCCTAAGTCCTCAATGTTGACAAAAAGACAGAATGGCAGCGTTACTTTGTGCAATTCTACCATGCATGGAGCTGCAGATAACTGGAAGATGCAGACACTGTGACATGTTTTTACCACAACATGTAAAATACTCTACCAGTAATATTAAGACAAGCAGTACAATATATAATGGATCTTTTTGACAGCAGACAGCTGACCAAACTTTGGCTACGACCGGTGGATTTCCTGTATTCCTTAGCTGAATTTCTTAACCCTAATTACATTTCTGGTGACTTTTTGTTATTCTTTTGTGCCACGGCAAACTTCTACAGCCACATTTTACTCTCTCTTCTAAGTTGGTCTAACCTAAGCATCCTGTAATTAGAATTTAACCAGTCCAATTTCTGTCTCAGCCTTCCTGGTGTCTGAGTTGGAGGCGTCGAGGATGATCCTGATTAATAAGCCTGACAAGAAAAACCAGGAGTCGGGCAGCCCCATGTTCCAGGAGCTGAAGGGCATCTGCATGGCACTGAGCATGTCCAAGCCTCCAGCCAACATCACCATGTTCCAGTTCTTCAGTGGAATTGAGAAAAAGGTCAGTCGGTCTCACAAGAAAAAACTGAACAGGGTTAAACCTGCATTTCAAGCTCTTTCAATTCCTCACAATAGCTACCGGGAAAAAAACACCATGTACATATATCCACAGTGCAGTTGGATTGTAATGTGTCCCCTGTCACTGAATCTGCAGATTGTTTAAACTACCTTCAAGAGCTGCAAACCCGACACATTTTTATGCCTACAGCCGCGGCCGGAGGCATTATGTTTTACGGGTCGTCTATCCATCCGTACGTACGTCTCAGGAGCTCCTGGAGGGAATTTTCTTCAAATCTGGCACAGTTTGGTTTTAATTAGTTATTTGATGTAATTAAAAAGGGGGTGAGACGTCATGATTGGCAGCTGTGAGTCTCTCGCTGACAAGCTGGCGCCGTGCTCAGCTCGCGATTGGTTCATCGATACCGCGGCTCCACCGCCCGATCACTACTGCGCAGGCTCTGGCTCCAAATGACGTCTAAATCTCAAGATGACCGATAAAAATGCAAAACCGGGCAAAAATATTCTCGGTGGTCAGCTGTTGACATCCCCAGTCTGAATCCCAGGATAGGAATGCTTAGTTTGGTTGGAATGGTTTGGGCATGAACATGTAATAATAAAATGCAGAATATATTGTCAGCAGGTTCAGTCTAAACATGTGTGAGAAGGAATGTAGTTGTACATATTTCTGCTTTTGTCAGTGTGGTTTAATGTATTGTATCTGCTGTTCGATCTACATTTTCAATGTTCATTTATACTCTCATAATACACACATCTGCATGTTGTCCATTTTTCATAGCTGAAAGAAGCCGTGAGTAAAGTCCCACCCAATCACGTAGGAGAGCCTTTGCTGAAGAAGGCCCTTGGACCTGTGCACGTGGTAAATACTGAAAAACAATGAAGAAATGTAATATAATAGAATTGAGGAACGCTGCATCCGTGAATGACCGTTGAAGTAATTATCTCTTCCTTTTTTTCTTCTCATTTTGCTAGGAAAAAATTGAAGCTATAAACCAAGCACTTGTAAATGAGTATGAAGTGAGAAGAAAGATGTTGTTGAAACGTCTTGATGTGACGGTGCAGTCTTTTGGTTGGTCTGACAGAGCAAAGGTACGTGGCAAGTTGGAATCTTCCTCAACCTGAGAAGGTTGAGATGACAGTGAAAATGACATATGACATATAGTAGCTGCGTCCGGTGATTGACATTCATGTTCCAGAGGAAAACAAACCAAAAACCTTTTTGTGTGTCTGATTACAGACGCATGCTGAAAAGTTGGCCAAAGTTTACCAGCCACTACGTTCTGCTCTCGGCACCAAAAGTAACATCTCTGTTGCCCACCTTCTCGCTGCTCGACAAGACTTCTCCAAGATCCTACGTACAAGCAGTGGCAAGATAAGAGAGAAGACTGCTTGTGCCATCAACAAGGTAAGTTAAACCCAGTGTCACAGGTTATTCATACAGTTTTTATCCTGTTTCTCTGTCTTATGAGTGATGTGCAAAAGTCCACGTTCTCACGACTGTCCCATGGCTATTTGAAGTGGGCTGAAACTTGCAGGCTAAAACAGATGTTTGAAGTAAATATTTCCATAACTGATTGTGTCCGTGTGTGACACAGATGTGTGCCTCCATTTAAACAATATGTCTGGAGTCATTCAACATTTTCTTATTGTCTGACAATCCCATGAAAAGACCAAAACAATCCTACTTTACGGCTCCCCTACCCTGTCTGTGGCTCTCAGCCCAAAGCTAAAGATTTAAGCTAAATATTTATTAAAGAGTCACAAATATATAGTTTAGTTTTAAAGGCTCAGTGATTTATTAAAACAGCTGGTCACTGTAGTTCTCAGCATACGTTACTCAAACAATTCCCACAGGAGAAAATGGTGCATTCGTTGGGGACTATTATCAGTAACGTACTAATACACATTTGGTGCTCTAAAAAAATGTGTAAAGATGTTTTTTGCCAAATTATGATGTGTTAATTTAATCAGACACATATTTGGTTTAGATGGGAAGTAGAGTAGGTGTAGGATGTAGTTTATTTTCCCTTATTTTAATTTAATTGCAAGACAAAACAAAAGACAAAACACTCACAGTGATAGGAGGACAACAAGAAGACAACAAGAATAGTAAATACAGGCCAGTTAACAATTTTGTCAGAGGATGAAAAAACAAGGTGATGTTGATGTGCGTGCGTGCGTGCGTGCGTGCGTGCGTGCGTGCGTGCGTGCGTGCGTGCGTGCGTGCGTGCGTGCGTGCGTGCGCTCTAGACAGTCAGTCTGGGGTGAAATCTGTTGATTAGATGTGGAAAGGAGGAAGCTAACCCAGTCTTCCTTCCAGTTCCCATGTACCATAACTGTCACTATCATTATTAAGGAGTAACATTATGGTGGCGGGGGATTTTTAAATGGAGAGGGAAAGAAGGATAGATAAATAAATAAATATGAAAAGAAATTAAATTAATAAAATAAAAAATGGGTAGGGGTGACTACATAAAAAAGAAATAATAATAATAATTATTATTATTATATAAAAAATTGAATATATAATATTCATTAACTTTTGATGTAGTAGTTTCATAATTCAATTGCAATCTAATGAAGGAAGCCTTGAATGACTGAAGCAATGAAGTATTTTGGTTTATGGCCTTTTCCTTAACACATCATAGCTTCAGCATACAAACAACAAACAAAAGTGAAGTTCAATTTGGCAAGTGGGCTGCCTTTTGAACCGTTTAGTTTTAATGTGTGTCCTTTTTTCAGGTTCTAATGGGCCGAGTGCCGGACAGGGGAGGCCGACCCTGTGAGATAGAGGCTCCTCCCCCAGAGATGCCTTCCTGGCAGAAGCGTCAGGATGCTCCCCAAGGAGGAGGACACTATGGTGGGAGTGGGCACGGAGGCGGCAGGGGGGGCTACGATCACTACTCCCAAGGAGGCCGTGGAGGATATGAGAGAGGAGGCGCAGGAGGACATGTAGACAGGGGAGGTAGAGGAGGAGGTGGCAGAGGGGGGAAGGTGCAGGGAGGCTGGGGAGACGGAGGTGGAGGTGGAGGTGGAGGTGGAGGAGGAGGAGGAGGAGGAGGAGGAGGAGGAGGAGAGAGAGGGAGAGGCGGTTACCACCAGGGCCACTATCAAGATGCGGGAGGTCATCAGGGGGGAGGAGGGAGAGGTGGCTACGGAGGAGGAGGGAACAACCAAGGAGGCTTCCAGGACCCTGGCTACCATGGAGGAGGAGGAGGAGCAGGAGGAGCAGGAGGAGGAGGAGCTGGTTACCATGACAATTACCAACAAGATGGAGGCCGGCAGGAGAGAGGCGGGGGTCGAGGAGGTCGTGGGGGCAGGGGAAGAGGAGGCCGAGGAGAAAGAGGAGAAAGAGGAGAAAGAGGAGGAGGAGGAGGACAAGGAGGAGGCTGGGGAGGGAGAGGGGGCCAGAATTTTAACCAAGGAGGACAGTTTGAACAGTTCTTCCAACATGGTGGGCAGCACTACAACCAAGCTGGCTTTAATCAAGGCAGGCACTACACTAGTTGAAGACACGGTGAGGGGCATCGCAGCAGAGTCCACTCAAAGATCGACTCATATTCACGTGTGAACAGATTTTAAATGCCTTATCATCCGGTTTAGAATTTTCAGCATGGAAAAAGTTGACAAAAATGTAAAATGAGGACCTAGGAGATAAACACAGATAGCAAATACACTCAGTACAGGCTGTTCTGGAGTTATTGTTTTACTACAGAGGGAAGTTCTAATGTAGTCCTTTACTTTTTCATACTGGTGTGTTAACGTTTTTCTCAGCCTCTTCAATACAAGTATTCAAACCAACAGCTCTGCTATAAATGGTCAGTCGATTAGTTGGACTCTGCTGTTTTGACCTCATTTTGACATATTTAGCCTTATATTGGACATATTTTTGAAAGACAGGAAAGAGTCCTAAGTTTTCAGTGTTGGTGCACCTACGGTGAATCTGACATTGGAAGTGCACTCATGAAATCCTTAATAGTTTCATTTAATTTGACGATTACTTGAAGACAGCTTCATCTTTCCAGTCTTCATTTGTTTCAGTAGATTTGACTGGAATCTCCTTTGTTACTTATTTAAAACATGTCATCTTGTACTGCTCATGGAAGATTGTGTGCATACAAATGTGGATGTTGGAAGGTTTGCATGGGTGTGTGAATGAGCAATAAAATCTGAAATGAGAGCATTATCTATTTTCATTCAGTGGTCTGATTATCATATCAAGGAACTGTGAAACATGAGGAAAAATTTGATTTTTTGCATACAGATCATTTACATTTTGAATACTAAAGATAAAGAGATCTGCAGATGTACAAAAAAAACTTAACACAATGGACAATAATTTAAAAAAGGTATATACATATATGTAAATGCATACAGTATTGTTGTAGTACTCATTGGGAACAGAAATCAGTATAATTTGGCTTACATACAATTTTTTTTAATTCATACTATATATATCCTATATACTATAGCTAAAGTAATTGCATGATGTCATTCAGAAAACTCTGCTTGTACGAATATTCTTGTCCAAGGATATTTGAAGTCATATTTTATATATATATATTTATATATATATATATATTTATATATATATATATATATATAGTTTATACGTATTTAGCCCCAGGATATGAATTGATGTTGTAAATTATGTAAAGTGATTTAAAATATCAAATAGAACAGGGACTTTAAACAGCTGACCAAGCGTAGACCTTTATTCTGAAGTAATTACTCCGGATGTTGTTCTGTGTCGCTGTTGTATTTCCGGTGTCATCAGTGGACCTACTCATAGACCCGCCACCGTGGAGCCTTTATATTTATATGTACACATCCATGAACCAGACACGATACTGGGTTTGAACAAATAGCACATTTGCTTGGAAACAGTTGTCTTTCTTTAAGTTGCCTCTGCGACCCGCTGAACACCGACATGTACCGGCCCGGTAAACCGACACACGGGCCGCCGCCGTACGGTCCTCCACCCCCCCACGGTCCTCCGTTCAGACCCGGAGGGCCCTGTAGTCTTCCTCCGCCTGGACACCTGACACCTGCACCCTGCGGACCATATGCGGCCTCAGCACCGGAGAGCCATTTCCTCCACAACCGGCCACCGAGAGGACACTTCATCAGTGTACGTACCCGACAGGCTAGCAGGCTAGCAGGCTAGCTCAGCCGGCTACAGCACAGAGCGTTATGCTAGCTAGCACATAGACCAGCGTGAGAAGCAGCGTTAGCGACACTTGGATCTCTCACGTTACACAACATCATATAGTCTTGTGTACATTTATCGCATCAAAGAAATGACTGTTGTCCTACTGTAGTAAGGCAAGGCAGCTTTATTGAACATTACGACAAAAGTGCAAAAGAACATTAAGACATAATTAAAACAGTTAAAACAACATTAAAGATTAGAAAATAAAAACAAGCTGAAAATAAAAGCTAGGATAGAAGCTAAAATAGAATATAACACACAAGAGAAGAAGATATAGTGCAGTATAAGATCATTATCTGCTTTAATAAAAGGCAGCAGCAGCAAACAGGACATTTTTAAGCTTTGATTTAAAATAACTCAGAGTTGGAGTTGGTCCTGCAGGTTTCTGGGAGCTTGTTCCAGATATTTAAGCAGACCTGATCCAGATGTCCTGAGAGGTCTGGATGGTTCATAACATAGCAGAAGATCAGAAATGTATTTTGGCCCTAAAGCATTTAGTGCTTTGTAAATTAGCAGGAGTATTTTTAAATCATTTCTCTGAGAGACAGGGAGCTAATGTAGAGACCTCAGGACTTGGTCTTAATGAGGACTCTAGCAGCAGCAGGTTCTGAATCAGCTGCAGCTGTCTGATCGATGTTTTTAGGAAAACCAGTAAAGACGCCGTTACAGTAGTCAAGTCGGCTGAAGATAAATGCATGGACTAGTTTTTCCAAATCCTGCTGAGACATCAGTCCTCTAATTCTTGCTATATTCTTCAGGTGATAGAAGGCTGTCTTTGTAATTGTCTTAATATGGTTGTTAAAGCTCAGGTCAGAGTCCATGACTACACGGCCCGTGTTGTCCGATCCAGTAGAAGAGCTACTGTAGCTCAAACTGCTGAAAAAGTTAATGCTGGTTCCGATAGAAAGGTGTCAGAACACACAGTGCATCTCAGTTTGTTGCGTATAAGGCTGCGTAGTCGTAGACCGGTGAAAGTGCCCATATTGTCATAATGCTATGGCTGATCGGTGTATATACACATAAACATCAACACACAAGCTTACAAAATGACTCAAAGTCATTCTATAAAAGTAAGTTTTAAGACGGGATTTAGAAGTCGTGACAGAGTCGGCTGATCTGATGCTCAGTACTGCAAAGGCTGGATCAGCATTTGTTTTTAACTTGGACTATGGAACAGTTAAAAGACCCAGACTGGCAGATCTGACCTGTTTGGACAGTACGGTGTGAGGAGCTCAGTTGGGTCATTCAGAGCTTTATACAGTATGTGATGTGTGAACTTTAAAATGTGTTCTAAAAGAAACTAGGAGCCAACGCAGTGGAGCCAAAGTCGGTGTGATGTGTGAGAGCATGGCTTAGTTCTGGTCAATCTGGAGCTGCTCAATTGTTTAGACATGTATACAAGGCATTACAGTAATCGAGACCGGAGGATATAAGAGCATGTATAATTTTCTCTGTGTTACTGAAAGACAGAACTGATCGAATTTTGGAGATATTCCTCAAAGCACGACTGGACTACTTTCTTTACGTGTCGCTCCAGACTCAAGTTACTATCCAGGATAACAGCCAGATATTTTGTGGCTGACTTTATGTTGGGAGTAAGGGAGCCAAGGAGTGGCTGTTTTTGTTTTGTGATGTGGTCAGGGCCAATGATGAGAACTTCTGTCTTGTCAGAGTAAAATTTTAAGAAGTTTTGGGACATCCAACTTTTTATGTTATGTAGGCAGCTATATAGCGATGCTAATTTACTGGTGATATGACACTCGCTAAGCTGGTAGCCTATGTCTGAAGCTTCAAGCCCTCTATTGGGAACATAGACTGTTTTGAAGAAGTGGACGTAGTCACTAGCGATTGGTCATGATTTTTGAATAGTCGTTAAATTAAAAAAATTAAATAGTTTATGCGACTATTCGTCCGGTCTTAAGAAATATATATTTCCTTTGTATTAACCGTTGCAGGCGCTACCTGGTAGTAATGTTGCTACCGGTAAAACGCGTGTGCCGCTTGCACAAACCCCTGTGTTAGGGAGGAGAGATGGGTATCCGGAGGCGTACACCGGGCGACCAGGGGGAGACCGCCACGCCGCACTTGGTTTAAGGTTCTGAATGGTGTGCCAGTCCCGTTGGCACCAGACCACCCTCCTTGGGCAGACCTCCCGCACCGTCGCGAGCGCACCCTAACGTTGTGTCCATGTGCAAGTGGTGCCGCGCCCCACGTAGGTTCAGCAGGTAGATCAGCTGTAGCGGAGCATATCTTCATTCAAACCCGACAGAAACAAAATATAACTTGTTGTAGGTGGCTCCCGTTCATTCCTATGAGAGTTGTTCAGTGGCGCGTGAAGCCAAAATGGCTCGACTGCTGAGTGATAAAGTACCTGGATCGCCCGGCGATCTTCAGTATCCATTGGGTCCATAGAGCAGGCGCAATAGTGTTTCTTTTAACTCCTCCTCCCAGCCCTCGCTCCAGCCTCAGTCTGGGTCTCATTCACGTGAACTGAGGAAGGAAAATAACTCTGGATTCAGCTACCAATTTTAGGACCTAATGATTTAAATAAGGGCTATTCAAGTTTTTGTACTGGGAAGTTGATTCACCTTAAAAAAATGTATCCTCTGAGTTACAGAGGTCTCTTTCTACTAATGTAAACTTATACGTGGCTCACTTCAAGATTTCTCAACATGGCAGGAGGCAGATTTGAACATTTGGACACCAGGATAATGCAGAAAGCCCCTGATCACTGACGGAGAATACAGTCCAACCAACTCAGCCCTGTATGATAAGAGTAGATGACAGTGCCAAGATATAAGTAACACAGTAGCTACAAGACTTGTAAAAGTGTGGCTACAAAGCTAAATAGTGCTGTCTGCAACCACAACTGAATTTTTAGTTCACAGAACCATATCGTATATATGCAATTTCATCTATGCATCCTGGCTGCTGAGGAGCCTACACCTTCCAATTTTTCAGAGGTCATTTCAGGCGCATGATGACGGTGGTCAAATTTGTCAGCACTGTACGGATCAGCCACTTCCATTGGTTACAGTGGACCTGGCTGTACAATGTACCTGCTTTACATCAAAACGGGTAAGTCAGCTGAAGCATTTTGTTTCCTCTCAAAGAAAAATGGACTAGGTTGTGCTTTTTCCATGCCACATATTATTATTATTATTATTATTTATTATTAGGTTTAAACTTTTATGCAACCTAAAAGACTTTTCTAATTTTCACTATTAGTGGTTATAACTTCTTCACTATGACTATTATGAAATAAAATTTACGTTTTTGTGTGATTTATGCACTAGAAATTATTATATTGTGATACATCATACATACATGTTTTTTTATTAATCTAATACGTGATCAATAATCAGTAGGTTCTTAACATTGCTTCCCATATTTTGCAGTAAAAAATGTAAAGGAATTAAAGATTGGCAGAAGCATTGGACCTGGCAGAACAGTGTTTGCAGCATTCGTCAGGGGTCTGCTGCGATGTCGGCAACCCGCCCGACCCGTCTTGAAACACGGAACCGGTCTCATTTACAGTGCTTTGTGAGTATGACTTTCTTGCAATATCATCACCATTCATATCTATACAACCAACGTGTTTACGATTAAATTGTTTACTAGAGCACAGGGGTGGAAGAAGTACTCAGAACTTGTATTAAGTAAAAGCAATACCAAATGTGTAAAAATACTCCCATGCAAGTCAATGCATTCAAAATCTTACTTGAGTAAAAGAACAAAAGTAGTAGCATCAAAATATACTTAAAGTACCAAAAGTAATAGTATGCAGAATGGCCCATTTCAGAATAATATATACATATTATATTATTGGATTATAATTCTTAATGCATTAATGTGCTCATCACTTTAATGTTGCGGCTGGTAAAGATGGAGCTAACTACTTTATAGACTATAATTAGGGGTGGGCGATATGGCAATAATATCATATCATGATTTTTTTCAGGCAGGATCACGATCTTATCAAGATTTTCTTTTCATGCTTGTTTTAAAGACAATTTTGCAAATTACTGAACATTACAACCAAACTAATTTCCGTATTTAAAAAAAATACAGCCCTGTAAGCTAATAAAACATAAGGAAAAAGAATAACAGATCATTAAGGCCAAACTGATTTTAATCAAGTGTATGGACAAGTATGAACATTCAACAAGAATTTGGCTTGGTTTAGACTTTTGCATAAATCCCATCCCATAATCAACATTGGTTTCAAAAGGTAAACAACAACACTCAAGTAAAGTGCACTCTTGCTACATCACATTAAAGGAACTGAATTGTAAATCAAGTAGCTCATTAGACACACATCCACAGGTGGAATATAGACAGCTGTAATAATTACTACTGTCAGCTGTCTCGGCAGAGAGAAGGGTCGACGCATAACTGACAGAGCCTCTAAATCAGGGGAACGGTGACGCTTGGTAGCGGTGGTTTGTGTGAATGGTTCTTTAGCCTAGCCAGCAGTCCCGCCCGGCATCCCCGTTTCTGCTTCCTCTCTCTACGTCGCTTCTCGGAGCCGATAACAGTCCATGTAGAACCCGGTGATCTGGAGATGTTCGCTTGAAGTCGCTTGTAGCTGGGGTACTGTGCTGTAATCCGGCGTTGATTAAGTCTTGACGACTACACACATACTTTGCCTGACAAAACTCGACAAGCAAATCCAGCATTCACACAAATAAGCACCAAACTAGGAAGCAAAGAGCCGTTGAACTGACGCACGCCGCCATGTTGAAACTACCAGCAACTGGTAGAATGTACACTGTAGCACGGTTCTACGATCTCGCTGTGAAGGCAGATCGTAGAGACATTTGAATCGTTCACGATCTAATATCGTCATATCGCACACCCCTAACTATAATTACATACTACTTTAAATGTACTTGGTTACATTCCACCACTGCTAGAGCACAAATCTGTTTACAAGAGCACAAAGTTTGCTCACAAAGGGCACCAGATTGATAACCTGATAACCAGGAGGTTTGTTTGACAGAACCATCTGAGAAGCACTGTTTGGAAAAGGGCAGGCACTTTCAAAAACAAAAATTACTTGGCAGGTAATTAGGTGAACCATCTGCTTGATTCGATACTATCACGATACTTGGGTGCCAATTCGATGTGTATTGTGATTTTTAAGTGTTGCGATTCGGTATTACGATTTATTGCAATTTTGTTAATTTTTTTAACACTAGACCATGGCAAAAAGTTGAATCATACACCTCTAAAAAAAACTAAAATCGCAATACATAGGTGAATCGATTTTTTTTTTCCAACCCTATCAAATAGCTGGATTGGATATTAGTGACAATGGGCCGATCTATTCAATTCAAGTCTATGTTTATGTATTATATACATTATATACTGGAATATATTTGTAGATATGTTTATTAGGAAAATCATGCTTAGTACCTTAAGTTACTCTCTAAAAACAAATGTGTCAATAGAATGTTTTTTTATTATTATTATTATTTACATTTGTTTTATTTTGTTGCATATATATCTACCTTTTCCTTTTGATGAATTCTAATTTTTTTGGACCACAAAGTGTTGGGCATAATCACAGCTGCACTTAATGTTTATTCTATTCTAATTACAAATTGATCATTTCCATATTTGCTTGGAAATGATTGCATGCGCAATTTACAAATTCCCTTTTTGTACACAGTGTTGATAAGTGATCGTCCTGGATAATATGTCAGTATGTGACTAGCCTGCTCTTGCCTTGTTTAACACCAAATGTTTATGTTGTTTTCATTTCAAGCAGAGTTACATGTGGAGGGTCCAGAAGTGACAATGAAGACCCCCGTGGCTTGTGGGAGAGAAGAAAAAGGAGCATGGTGGCTTTCAAAGGAGCATTCAGAATTAACTTTGCTTCAGACATGGAGAGAAATCCAATTGATTTGTGGCTGTTTGCGGTTGTTTGCCTATGTGAAAAAAAAGTTTACCATGAAAGTCACGCCTTTTATAAAGTTATGTTTAAGATCGACAGAGGAAATAGTTGTGCATTAAAAACGATGTAATTTCACTTAAGGTCAAAAGTGTCATTCTGGCATTTTTTTCCTGTTATTTTTAGCCATGCTAGTGGCCTGACTCTAAAGGCCCAGCTCTGAAGGCCCGGCTCTAAAGGCCCAGCTCTGGAGGCCCGGCTCTAAAGGCCCGACTCGGCTCTAAAGGCCTGACTCGGCTCTAAAGGCCTGACTCGGCTCTAAAGGCCCGGCTCTAAAGGCCCGACTCTAAAGGCCTGAATCTGCTCTAAAGGCCCGGCTCTAAAGGCCCGGCTCTAAAGGCCCGACTCTAAAGGCTAAAGGCTGGACTTTAAAGACCCGGCTCTAAAGGCCCGGCTCTAAAGGCCCGACTCTAGAGGCCTGAATCTGCTCTAAAGGCCCGGCACTAAAGGCCCGGCTCTAAAGGCCCGGCTCTAAAGGCCCGGCTCTAAAGGCCCGGCTCTAAAGGCCCGACTCGGCTCAAAAGGCCCGGCTCTAAAGGCCTGACTCGGCTCTAAAGGCCCGGCTCTAAAGGCCCGGCTCGGCTCTAAAGGCCCGGCTCTAAAGGCCTGACTCTGCTCAAAAGGCCCGGCTCTAAAGGCCTGACTCGGCTCTAAAGGCCTGACTCGGCTCTAAAGGCCCGGCTCTAAAGGCCCGGCTCTAAAGGCCCGACTCGGCTCTAAAGGCCCGACTCTAAAGGCCCGACTCGGCTCTAAAGGCCCGGCTCTAAAGGCCTGACTCGGCTCTAAAGGCCCGGCTCTAAAGGCCCGGCTCTAAAGGCCCGGCTCTGCTCAAAAGGCCCTGCTCAAAAGGCCCTGCTCAAAAGGCCCGGCTCTAAAGGCCTGACTCGGCTCTAAAGGCCCGGCTCTAAAGGCCTGGCCAAACAAGAAAGTTGCAGAGCTAACTTTAGTTACACGCCTTTGTGCTATATGGGGTTCTAGAAGCTACTTGCTTGTTGATCAAATATATTTAGTGACAGTAACTATAGATGAAATAAGGGATTTACTTTTGCACATCCACTTGACAATATCATATGTATCATATACATTATCTGCATTATATAATTGATTTCATGTGTGTATTAACCTATGATCATGCTTTTGTGTTGCCGTGTTTTGTCTCACAAAGGGAGTTCAACAGTGTTAGTACAAAATATATCAAAAAGTTGTAAGGAAACTGTTTGCTGTCTTTCTTTAAGTTGGTCTATTCAGTCTTTTCTCTGGTCCCTGGTCTCAGCACTGGCAACATGCTACACATTGTACCACTATTACCATTCTGTGACAGGCACATCCATATGCTGGATTTTATGCTATATTTATACCTCAAAGGTGTAACTACACCTCAAGGCTACAGTGTTCACGGACCGCAAGAGTTTAAGTATCCAATGCTGGTAGAGATTGTCGAGGGAAGACAACATTAAGCAATTTGGAGAAAGGCTCAGTGGTCATCATCTTGCAAAACCATCTCTACTGCAAACCTTGTGCTCACTGCGTTCACTGCTCTGTATCGCAGTGGATCTAAGAACGTAAGCACAGTGATTGCACGGAATAGTCTCCTACTCCGTAATGACACAGGGCAAACCTTCCCATCGTTGCTCTATCACCAAGTCAATAAGACAATGTAAGCATAATTACTATTATTATATTATTGTTGTGTGGGGTATATATAATTAAAGCACAATATGGCCTGATCATAATAAATCTGTCTAGTGTTAATGTGGTGCTAGCAGTGGGTGAAATCCCTGACCACTATAGTATATCAAAACTTGACTGCTGTAACCCTGGCGTCGCGTATAAATCCAGCTATATTCAGTAGCCGCCAGGGTTATGCTTTATATCAAGGTTCCGTAATAGATAATAAGGCCCTTATAGGTCCTTATAAGATGCAGGGGTATGTGAGCCATGCTCACTTTTGCCTTGTTTGTAACTGAAATAAGTATCTTATATATTACAATTGCAGTTCTGTCTTGTACTGCCCTATAACATGAATTCTGAACACTCTCAGCCCCACTGTAGCAGCTTCTCCATAGACCGTAGTACAATGATTGCTTTGGGAGGCAGCCAGCAGATCGTCCCTCCTGCACGACCACCGCACATTCAGGTCCCACAGTGGAATCCCCCTCCTGTGGAACATCATCCTCCAGACAGCAGGTATATCTGCGTATTTGTTGATTTAAATGTTTTGTGTAAGACTAAGCAGGAACAGTTGCACTAATGTTTTAATGTATATTTTGAATTTGCTTGTCATTTGAAACACATGCATGCTGCCTTTCAGTGACCAAGCTGGTGAGGAATTCCTAAGATGCATTGCAGCCAACAAGCCTCTCCCAGACTATCTCAAAGGGAACATGGCATACAACCTGGCTGAAGCATTTAAGTCGGCTAATGTCCTGAAAGAAGCCATCAAATCAGACCCTCAGTTCCAGAAGCATGTGACCAAGAGTAAGAGCCGTAGTCGAGAGCGTGGCAAATCTCGAGCCAAGAGCCGTAGTCGAAGCCGTGGCAAATCTCGAGCCAAGAGCCGTGGGCGAAGCAAAAGCCGGCCACCCAGCCGAAGCAGAGGAAGGAGTCATGCTCGTGGCAAAAGCAGGGCGAGAAGCAAAAGCAGGCCGAGAAGCAAAAGCAGGGCGAGGAGCAAAAGCAGGGCTCGCAGTAGGAGTCGTAGCCAGAGCCGAAGCAAGAAGAAGAGTAATGTACGGAGCAAGAGCCGGGTCAGGAGGTCCAAGTCTCGGAGTAGCAGTGGTGAAAAGAGCCATGGCAAAGACAAAAAGAGAAAGAGGAGCCCCAGCCCCAGCCACAGCCAGAGCAGCAGTAACAATCTGACAGGGAATAGTCTGTTAGAAGGACTGAAGCTGGTCATGAACAGCAAAGAACTGGAAGAGCGGTTGCCTACCCTCAAAGATGCCATCCTCACTATTCAGGTAGAGCTCATCATTCATTCTCCAAAATGTCTTGTTTCAGTCAGTTATCAGCGTAAATCTGCACAAAAAGTGTGATTCAGGACTACCAGCATGTAAAACTTATAAACCTTAAACGAGGTACCACATATATGGATTCTTTCTTTTTTTTCTTTTTTAAGGAAATTTAAGTAACTTGTAGCCAACTTCATGTAACTTGATTTAAAAATGTGATGGCTGCAGCTCTTAGTGGGTAGGATGATGATGATGATGATGATCCGCTACAGACTGAAAGAAGGGTTAAGGTGATGGGATGCTGCTGTGTTGAGTATAATGAAATTACTAATTTATATTCAAAGGCCAGTAAGTAATGCAGAACCAAATTACCCCATTTATAACCATTGCCGATGCACAAAACGGGCCTTGAAACATGCGTACGCCACATCCCACCGCTTTCTATGATGGTGCATTGATGTGATGTATTGTAGTGCACAGCTCGCGTCACCAGAGGTCGGTCTCTACTGGTGTGTAACAGGCCGCTGAGCTCAGAAAGATGGCGATTATGAATGGTGGGGAAATGTTACAGGACTTGGGGGGATATTTTGGGTTTAGTCTTTTTCCAACTTCAAAAGCAGTTTCTAGCCACAGGATTTTCTTCAACTGCCAGTCTGCCACCATATAATCTCCTCTCAGCCCATCGATGTGTTGGCACTGTAGGTACCTGCTGTGTGTGTAACGTTACAGAGTCGTTTGTGTGGTTGAGATAATCGAGGGAGACCCCGGTGAATATGAAGTTATACCGCAGTATAAATGAGGCCCCTGGTTTTTAGGTTATGTGTAAAAAAGTGTAGATTTTGTATGTGATTATAACATTTTAAATTCCTCTAATAATATAAGTTTAGAGAAAAATTAGATAATCCCAGTGGAAATTAGTGCTGATTGTGCTGTACTGCAGTCAGGGTCTGAAATTAGCACCCGCCAAATGGGGGGAAATTGTTGGCATTGACAAATTAAGTCATCAGGACACCCGCCACTTTGGCAGGCAGGGAAAACGCTAATGATGGGAATAGAGAACCGTAGTTGTCCGTTTTCTTGCCATTTCATGCCTCTGTGAGTATCGAATTCTCTTATGGATGCTTTCCCACAGTTCCCGCTGCACAATGATGCATACGCACGCTGGATCATGTTTCAGTTTGTTTGGGACCAGAGCCACGGCGGAAAGAAAAAAAGGGCTCAACAACGTGGCGCTACTATTCCTAAACCTGAGGGGACGCACCCTATTTTTTCCCCTGATAAAGCTCCACTGTGAACAACAAATCTGTGTTTAAATCGGCAGGAGTAGAGTTAGTAAGGTTAGCTGTTAGCAGGAGGTGGGCAGCATAGTCCTGCTTGGATAAATAGCGGAGATACTCACGTTAACGGAGGTGCCATTGAGTTATTGTTATGAGGCGTTCGAAGTACGCTCAGGAAAAAGGACTATTGGGCGAAGGTAAATTACAACGTCATCATGATGTGTTTAAATGTAATATCGTAAAATAACGTTTTTGGCGAGAAACTTGAATAAATCCAAGGAGATGTTTTCACATCAATATAAAATAGATATTAAAGAGGGAATTATGACCTGTTTAACTTCCTAAAAAAAACTATATTTTAGGTGTATTTGCTGCCAACAGAGAGCTCTCACTATGAACAAAGATTTTAGACACACTTTGTAAAACGTAACACTTTGAGTAATTAAATACTTGAAGTATTATCAGCTATCAAATACCTTATGCAAGCACGAGATAAAAATACTTAAAATTACAGTTAGTGTGTGCGTTTCATGCATCTCCTGAGATTCAGATTAGATTTAAATTGATAAAAATAAAACGATTGCATGGATAGACTTGGCAGTATGTAACCAAGCAAGATAACAAAGTGAAGGAGCTACCATCTGTTAACTGTATGTCATTGTTGTGATCTCTTCTGTACAGGCGTCAGAGTGTGTGCCTGATGAGCACAGACATCAGCAACATGACAGTAAGGAGAATTCAACGTCATTGGAAAATGACAGTATGCTCCTTCCCCACGACCGAGTAGGCAATGACTTCTCTTGGCTCCAGGCGCAAAGTCCAGAGGACTCTGCAGCCCTGAAGGCTGATGAGCTTGAAGATGAAGAGTCGTTTTTATACGGGAATGAAGAAACTGGAGGAAAACAAGCCAATAAATCCTCTACCACACTTTTTCCATCATTTTCCCAGACTGGAGAACATGCCAAACTACAGGAAATGGCAAGTTCAGGCAGTCAAAAACATCATCAGAACAAGTCCATATTCAGTAGCTTTGGGGATCCGCTTGACCAGAAGCAACCCCTTCAGATGACTTCCTCAAACTTAGCCCTGACCAATCTGGACAGCAGTGAGTGTGAGAAGATCAAGAACATACTAAAAAGTCTGGGCACAGCAGATGTCAGCGACTTCATGGTTAAGATGCAGGGGCAAAAGGAGGGGAAGCAGCTGTCAACGGCACTTCCTGATTCAGACCAAACAGCCGCAGGTTTAGCATTACCAGCACTGAGTAACCCCAACGTACGGCAAGCTCTGGAGTCTCTGCAGTCACTGATCAAAGGTGAGACTCTTGTATTTAATGAAGTCAGCTATAGCTTCTTATATTTACTAACCATGCCTTCACACTGCAACCAGAGTTTTTTATTTTGATTGACTTTTGGTTATGTCAAAAGTTTGAACTGTGTCTGTTAAAGTGGCAATAGACACATTTTATGCTTTAAAGGAGCTAAATATGGGATCGGGAGCATTTCTATTGTCTCTCAAATGCTCTCAACATGGCAACGGTGCCAACAGTGCAAACAACGGTGAGAAGTTCTGACAGAGTAAACTGTTTACCTGGGGAGGGGGGGAACTGGAGGGCGGGTGCTACGGTTCCGCCACGACGCCGTCGGTCGGGACGGCGTTATCGGCTTTAACCGCAGTGTGAGAACAGTGCAGTGGGGCAGCTGTACGATACGACTGCCATGTGCGATAAGATTGTTCAATACTGCGATGACGATATGACTTGCGATAAATAAACAAATATAATTGTTCATATTAACTATACATATACATATATTTTAAATTGGCCAGGCTACATGATGTTTCTGGAGCAATAACAGTAATGTTTACAACAGCAAAGTCACCATATAATCTCATTAATATCTCACTGGAAAAAGCTGCTTTTTCTCAGCCAACTGATCAGTTTACCAGTAAGATACATGACAAACTAACCTAAACAGTTAGACTACATAACCTACTGCCAGCTTCAGTTTCAGTCTTGTGTAGCCGAGGGTTACGCTGCTCCTATACTTTATGAAGATAATAAATGGTCAACAACAGCGCATCACCGCTTCACGCCTTCTGTTCCTCCCTCCACAATAAACTCCCCGGACACAAACACTGGAACACGGCTTTCTAGAGGGAACTAAAGACATTCACAACTCAACTAAATAACTTACACGTGTTTACAATTAGCTGTTAGCCACCGAGCTAACGCGCTTGTGTAAACATAGTAGCGGTGGACGAGAGACTGACGATGTTTGTGACAGTGACGATGAAAATACGATTTATCGGTCAGCCCTACCGTGAGCTAGTCAGTGGGGCACGCTCACATCACGAGAGAGAGACTTCATTCTCTGCTCAAGTAGACATTACTCCTCTATTTCTTTACCTAGACGATAGTTGTTGACAATATATTAATGCTGATATCATAGACTCGGTTAGACATTACTCCTCTTTATCTTTACATAGACAATAGTTGTTGATGATATATTAATGCTCTGAATATTGAATTTAGCACCTTTAACTTACTGTTATAGCCCCATTTCGACCTCAGGAACTTTACCCTGAACTAAGAACCTTATGAGGAACTCATTGCGTTTCGACTGCAGGGACCAGGGTCTAAATTCAGTTCCGGGGGAATTTTACCCCCCAAAAAAGGGGATGACCTTCGCTGATTGGTCAAACACACACACACACACACACACACACACACAGCGCCGCTGCTTCAACAATACCGCTTCAATCATGAAAGGAAGTATCAAGGAAGTACTCTAGCATCGATTTAGGACCATTTAGGATGAGGGGAGAGCATTTGTCTTTGATTGATAACATTAAAAGTGAAGTTAGGCTCTGCTGTTGGCTTCCCGACTCATTTTAAAAATGACAGAGAAAAAGAGAGAGAGACCACGTAGAAGAGACAGACAGTGCAGCGGTGCAGTGAATGAGAGAAAAAGAGGTTATTTTCTGATTGTTTCACAGCAGTTACATTATAAAGCACAAATAAATAACCATCAAACACTGGACAGATGACTTACAATGGAGACAGACGCTCTTAGTTTTATTTTCCTGTGCTGCAGCAGGCGGACACACTGAACGTCAGGCTGCAGAGGGAGTTTACCGTTGTGACCACCAAGCAGCCCTCGTCACATGGCATGTTGCTTTCTATTATGTCAGCCGACTAATTTGCCTAAATCTCTGCAGGTCTTCAGACTGCGGTAGAAACACAGACAACAGTGGGCTGGAGGAACCTTTTAGTTCCTGTACTAAAAACGCCAGGAACTTCTTGGTGGAAACCCAGTTTATGAAGTAAATGTTGAATAGAATAACAACACCATAGTATTATTATCATTGTTTTTAATCATTACTTTTCAAAAAACAATTGCAGTAACTGCAGTATCAGACAAATTACAGTTACTCATTACATATATACTTACACCTGTTCTTACCGCTGCACCTTTAAGGATAAGGCTGTTTTCCATATGATAAAAAATGCGTGTCAAATTGATTTTTTGGATCTGTTTCTCTCCAGTTGTCAAGGATAAGATTTAGTGACGGCTGAATGTGGTGGTGAACCCGATAAGTTGGAAACTGGTGCCACCGGGCTTGAGGATTTGTCTTCTGTCTTTGTTGTTTAATGCTTTTGATATAAAATACAGGATCATGTTGTTCTTCTTCTTTCTTCCTTAAGCGACAAAGGACAAGCGTGAAAATAGGGACGGCAGTAGCTCATCTCAGAAATCCTCTGATAAACACAAGGTAATGGATCTCCAGGCTGTGTCACTGACTACTGAACATCAGAGTGATACAGTTGATTAAAGAACAGTGAAACTCCTTCATTTTGAACTTGTTATTTGTGTTTCTCAGGCAGGTGACAATGAGGACAGGAAGAAAGACAAACAAGGCAGAATAACTAAAATGGAGTCCTTGATGAGAGAACTGGAAGGACTGTTGAAACAGGATGGTAAAGCACTTTTCTCTAATGACGACTCTATGCTTCATGTTGTCTTTCGTGTCTTCCCTATGCTTCACTGCCATTTCTTTTCCATTTGCAGGATTGAGTTTCCTGACGCCAGTAATTGGGTTTTACTGCCAGAAATGTGAGGAGTTCATTGGAGATTTGAATAGTGCTGAAAACCACGCAGCCATCCACCGCCATAGTAACTCCAGCAGTGTAAGTAGAACTCTTGATTACCTCTGTGTGGTGATATTTTTATTGTCAACAAATCTCATGAAAAGACTGAAACCAACAGTGAATGTATCTACTAGCAAGTATTGTGTGTGTATCAAAGCCTGATATATGTTCTTCCTGTGTGTTATAGAGCTCCATTGTTGTCTAAAATTATTATAAACACGGTGACATGTTCCTTCATCACCATGAACACACACACGGTCCTTTGTTTTGACTCAATCCCATATCCACCGTCCTGCTGCCACTAATACCCTTTTCACACCGAGGACTCAACCAGGGTTGAACCAGGGTCAGATAACCATGGTCCAAGTAAAGATATATTTTTAAATCAGCACTTTCTGCTTTCATTTCAAAATAAAAGCCCTCAAGCGTTTTTTTCTGTGGACAGAATTCCTTCATTTGTTAACCTGAGGCTTTTATTCTGAAATATGTGCCTGACAGTGTTGTAGAACATGCAGTGACTTGCAGAGCTCCATGAATGAATAAAGTATAGGGTTTTAATGGTGGATTATTACTATTATTTACAAATTACCACATGTTTCTTCACCTTTCTCTGTCTAAAATAAACATAAATTACATTTATAATTAAATTAAATGGCCATTATGAACAGCAAACTCTATGTAGAAAGAAAGGGCTGCCGCCACGCGACGACTGAAATTTGTTTTACACATTGATTGTCCAACTAATGGGTATAAATCCCATACCTTTTTTACTACTCTAAGGACAAACTTTACATTTTAGCCCCGTCACATTTCATCAGAAGCAAAATCTGTTGTCCAGCAATGTCATATTATGAGGTTTAGTGACCATCTCTGTCTTAAGGTTGCCATTAACTTCTTTATCTTCACGCTGCAAAATTGTCTTTGTGTTTTTAGCAAAAAGGGAAGTTGGACAGGCATGCTGAAGACCGCAAGGGACATTCGCACCATGTCCGCAACAGCTCTCAGCACCCACCCCCCTCAGACAAGAGAGATCACAGGGACCACGGTTACCGTAGAGATCCAGGAGACAACAGGAATCACAGAGACTGCCAACGAGACTGGAGGGACGAAAGAGATCACAGAAGCAAACCCAACGATGACGGCAGGAGCCACAGGGCCGGGCAGGAAAACATCTCCTTGCCGGAAAGGATGAGCAAGGAGAGGATGCTCATAACGGTGTCCCGTGGAGTGACACCTCCTCCAAATGTCAGGGTCAAGGAGGAAGTGAACAAGGAGCACACCGTAGGAAGCCATAGCAAAGGCAAAGTGGAAGACACAGACAGCAAGGGGAAATCATCCAAGAGCAGCAGAGAAAAAGTTGACAAAGAAAAAGATGAAAGCAGTGACGGTAGTGACGGTGGCAAAGGAAAAACGCCAAAAGCAAAAGTGTCTAAAAAGAAAAAGAAGAAGGAGAAAAAGAAGAAGAAGGAGAAGGAGAAGTCCTAATTGTTGTATTATGTTTGTCTCTAGTCTGATCCCTGAGGTGATGCTGGCAGCTTGTTCTCATTACACTTGTGGGAACCTTCTCGTTGTTTCTTTCTCTCATCCCAGTTAGTTATTTTGTCATTGATGTGATCAGAAGAAGGAGGCAGAACTCAAGGATCGATCATCATTGTGCTTAAAGGAAAAGTCTGAGTTGTTAGGACCATAGTCAAAAGTGAAGGTTAATATCAATTATATCTTTGTGCATCTGGTACAGAGATGGGTCTTACCTATAGTATAGTTAGCACCATGATTGGAAGCGGCGGGAAGTTATGAATTCTTGGAGGTGTAATTCCCCACCCTCGATAGAGCTGCTTCCAATGTTTGTGCCAACTATGGCCTAGAGCATCCTCTACTGATCTCTACTGGACACACACAGATTATATTGATATGTTCATGTATGGTTAAGTATGCCCTCACTTCCTGCTGTCATGTTTGAATTCAATGTTTGAATTATTTTTGTACACAAACTCATCTTTCTCAGTACCATTGCTACTGTGTGCATATTTTCCAACGACCAACTGCATTATAGTGTTAGAAATGTGATATGTGTGTATGTCGCAGTTAGTTCCATTTTCTTACTCGTCTGCATTTTTATCTGAAATACAAGATTAAACAGAAGTCTGTCTCCTGTGGTGACTTTGTATAATAAAGAAATGTGTGCATAATTTTATTTTATTTCTTTGCAGTGCATTAGCCATATTTATGTACCTCAGTTCAGGGCTTCACACCGCAGATATCCTGAGTCCTGTCTGCTAATGCACTTTGGTTAAGGTTAGTGAAAGGTGGTAGTTTCGGTTAAATGTTAATATGCACATCAGGTCTTGTGCTTGTGCAACCAAGAGCTGTGAGTGCATAAACATAACTAAATAATTCTGTAGTCAGTGCAATATGTTATGTTAATAGAAAATGTAATCTGACCAGCATTATGTTTCCTTCAGGATATTAACTATTATTTATTATATTATATTTGCAGTTGCAAATCAGCAGTCTACTACTGTCATTTCTAGGTGACTATGTTTTACCAGCATAATATTTCTACAGCTGTAATAATACCAGCCTTATCACTTGTTTATGAGAAAATCTGTACAATATTTGGCTTTCACCTGGCAGACATCTTGACTCGTCATAGTGGGAAAAGCATCCCGTTGTGATCCTATTAATACTAACAAAGGAAGTCCAGATTTCTGCTGTGTTAAAGGGTCTATAACAGGATTCTGAATGAATGAAAGTCATTCATTTGATTATTTACACCTGTGCTTTCCATATTGTGACATGTCAAAGTTTCTTCCATGAAAGAGCTGTGTATTGTGTCATATAGAGGTCTACAATTCAAGCCAGGGTTCCTGTCCAAACCAAAATCACACCTCTTCAGGGAGTAGTTTAGAATGTATCCAAGATGCACATTTAAACATTAATTACTACTATTTTTGTTGGATTTAGAGCAAGGGGCTAGAATAAATTATATTCAGAGTTCTAACTCGCACAGACTCCGGTCTGGGCAAAGAGCCCAAAGCCGCGTTAAAGTACCATGTGCCCCGGGGCAGTAGGGAGGTCCCAATCAAATTTATTGATCCTGATTCTTAAATATGTAGTATGTGCCAATACGTGCATCATTAAGCCTAGTGCTTATAGTTAATGTTGGTCCTGCTGACGAGAATACTTTAAAAACTTTCTGAACACCACAGCATCTCTGTTTGTCTGTGTCCCAATAGCACAGCTGTGTACCTCTCTCTCTCTCTCTCTCTCTCTCTCTCTCTCACACTCTCACTCTCTCTCACTCTCTCTCTCTCTCTCTCTCTCTCTCTCTCTCTCTCACTCTCTCTCTCTCCTGGCTGTCTGTGCCTCTTTCCAGATGTTTGAATCTGGATCTTTCCCTCTGCCCCTTCTGTGTGAATGGTGTGCTGGATGGTGGAGAGAGAGGAGGTTGTGTGGCTCAGGTCCTATCGGTTTCCCAGATCCATTCTTCATATATGTTTGCAATCTCTCTATAATGTTGTCATCTTGATTGTCTATGCTGTAATTTTACTAAGTTATTCTGTACACACAACATCTGTTGCACGTCTGTCCATCCAGGTTGTTGTTGCTCTTCCTGAAGTTTTGGGGGGAGTGCTACTGTACCTTATCAATCAGGGGTCACTAAGGACAGAGGGTGTCATATGCTGCAACTTTGTGATTTGTTATATTGGGCTATATATCAAAAATTTACTTGATCAAATGTTTATTTTTCCTTACATAATGCTGTTGCATGTAAGGAAGCGTACAGTGAAGCTACAGTAAAAGGTGGGCTCTGATAGTTGGGATTGGAGCTCCATCCTTTTATACTGACTGTTGCTCCAGTATATACCTACAGTATATCCCCAGAGAGTGTTCATAGGATGAAAGGTGTTCTAATTAACATATTGTACAAATGCTTTCATTTTTTTCCCACAGAATCACTGTAAAATAATAAAATGTATAAAGACTTGGCTTTTCCAATTTGATAACATTTTCTATGCTTATAGGTCATGTCTGATGAGTAAAATCCAGGGGATTCTGTAGAAAACAGAAAAAACGATTGATTGAAAATGAGGCTCTCATCTCTGCTGACGGTTTGAGCTTTATGAATCTCAAATGGGTTTTTGTCCAGGTAACAAACTGTAATTTGATGTTAATGACTTAAGCTTTTCTGTCTATGCTCATCAAGTGATATATATATTTTTTTTAAAGGTCCTGTTATCCTCCAGGGCGGCTACTAAAACAAGACCTCAGAAGCCAGTGGGTGGAACATCCGTATCCAGTAATAATATAACGGTTTATGGGGTAAGAAGACCAGTGCTGACATTTCATAGGTCGTGTCTAGAAGGTAACCCACAAGTTGCAAAACTCTCAGGAGATGGTTGAGGTTAGGATAGGTCATCGGGCAGGGTCAGGGTTCGGGTTGTGGGTATCCCTCTAGACACGACCCATCTCATAAGCTACAGATCTTAATGCTTGGAATACTGTCATAATAAAATGAAGTGAAGTAAAACTACAGTCTGGTCTTGTTCTTGTATTTAACCGTAATAATGTAATTTCCCCCCCCAAACTGAACTTACATGTGTCATGGCCTCACCAAAGAACTGTTACAGGGTTGTGTGTCCTTGTCTGCTGGTGGTCATCACTCAGTGGTAGATGAAGTATTCAGATCCTTTATTCAGGTATAAGTATAGATATACTATACTGTTACTATAAAAAAAAAGACTCCATTTCAAGTAAAAGTCCTGCACTCAAAATGTTACATAAGTAAAAGTAGGTAAGCACTATCAGCAAACTGTAGAATCAGAAGTAAAAGTCGGCTGTGAGTGTTACTGGAGGTGATAATACTACAGTATCTATTATTATTACTGGTGCATTAACATGTAAGCAGTATTCAAATGGAGTAACACATTATTACAAATGAACAAATCATAAAGTGGCCTATATGGAGATACTCAGTTAAAGTACAGGTACTTAAGTATAGTAGGTTACTTGAGTAAATGTACCAACTTTTGGCCATTTGAAACACAACATTGTGAGCGTAATCCCGAATGCATCGGTCGCTTTCCATTCCCCCACCGGAGTTACTGGATTACCTTCACAGGTCAAGCACCACAGAGGAGCAGCGATGCATCAAAGTGTCCTTCAAGTCTCCCTCTTTTCCTCCTGCTCCAGCTCCAACCTGTCTTCAAGTGTTAAGTGCAGCCTTAACAATCAAGGACACAATAGATCCGTGAGAGGACAGTCCAGGGGTCTCATGAGGTCAAGTTCACAGGATCAAATCAAAACACGTTGACAGCGGAGAAGTAGCCTAATAAATAGCAATATATATATATATTTATATATATATATACATAAATACAAAATGTGTTGTTGTAGAATCTAGGATAAAATATATTTTGGGGGACCAGTTGGCTCCAAAACACCATAGCCTCAACAGAAATGACTAAAATCTAGTATTGAAGAGGTCATTCATTGTGTTATTTCATCCATCCATCCCTTATCTGTAACCATTCAGGGTGGCGCGGGGGGGCTGGAGCTGATTCCAGCTGACATTGGGTGAAGGCAGGGTACGCTAGGTCGCCATGACCCTGGACAGGTCGCCATAACCCTGGACAGGTCGCCAGGACTCTAAAGGGTCCTGTGGACATTTAGAGTCAACAATGAACCTAACCTGCATGTCTTTGGACTGTGGGAGGAAACCCACGCTAACACGGGGAGAACATGCAAACTCCACACAGAAGGGCCCCAAGCCAGGTTTGAACCTGTGACCCTCCAGCTGTGAAGTGCAGCTAACCACTGCACCACCGTGTGTTATTTCATAGGATTCCTCATAGTTATTTCAGCCTATTGCATATTCCACACATTATGGCACCAGCAGCCAGAGTAAATAAAGTGAAGCATATCCTTAATCACAATCAATTTAATGTGGAATTTGAGCAGTTTAAGGTAATATTGTCATACAGCCAAAGTGATATGTGCAGTCTCAGATAAGACCAATTTATGTCCTCAGTGTGTCAGAATGCCCTCACCTACAGCCCATTCTCAAGACCATGAATCAAAGTCAGTAGACACAGGTAAGTCACAAAATAACTAGAAGTGCACTCGGGTTTCATGTACGTCGCTGTGATGTGATTGTGATTAGTCTGTATTTCATTCCAAAACCAAAAATCGGAATTGTCATTTTTGTTTAGTATCATAATCTCACTAGAGTCAGGGCAGTGTAATTGCATCGCTAACTTGAAATCAACTGCCTTTCTTCCTGAACGAGGCATCATTTTTGGCTGTTGTATCAGTTTTCATCAGTTACCGTAACCATCTATAAAGGAGGTTAAAGTACATTTATAGTTGGTTTAACTTGCGTATCTCACACATATGACAACCACCAACAGGGTTTAGATCAACAGTTGTAAACATCAGAGTTACTAACTGACTCCAAAGTTGAGCCTTTCTGGCATCAGTGCTTAAGATTCTCTAGAAATGCCGGATTGTGCAGTAAATATGTACAGTAGATATCAGCAGAGGACACATAATTATAGACAAAATCACCTTTATCAAAATACAAAACAGTCAGATGCATCATATTTCCATGTCTCTGTGGTTCCTCCTCATGGACTGAAGGAAGAACTGAAGTAGTCCAAGTTGGCCAAAAGATGGCGCTCACACCAAAATAGTGACATCCCAGTTACCCATGGCAGACCTGTGGTGATTAACAGCAGTTCTTAACAACAAATAACCCATTTCCAAATGGAGTTTCATGATCAAACTGCACCATCTGTAACAGAAGACAGAAAAAGAGATGATTGTCTGAGTGTTAGATGTTTGTTCATCACGTATAAACACTATTTTGTTTAGCTCTTGTCTCTAAGTAGAACGCTTTAAAATTGTAAACACTGAGTCAGTGGTACCAGACGGTAGAATTTTGGAATATATCATGTAACCTTAATCCATGACTATATTTAATTTAGACTTTAGAATTGCTTTTTAAAAATAATATTTCTTACAGTTTTTCTCAATTGTTTACACACAAATACTGGTACTTGACACACAATGACCACAACATGCAACTCATGCACCAACCCCCTGAACCAATTCTGCTAAACTACAAGCACAATTCCTGCTTTACACTCAAATTGCAGTTCTAAAACACACTTTTTTCAAAACACTACACACAATTCTCTGCATTTGGCACAATTTTCATGAAGAAAATCTCGTTTTCACAAGGAACACACTGTCATTCAAAATTCTAAAGTAAATTGCCCTACTATGCACACTGACTCATCACATGGGCAAACACCTGTCACACAGTGTTACAATTAGCAATCAGTTGATGCTTTTCATGGCTGGATTCGACATGCTAAGCGATATTTCCCCCGCTGCTTGGCCAGGGAAAACATTGCTTGTGATGTGGATGAGGTGCTGTGGCCAGACCGAAACAGAAGAGAGGATGCAGCATAGTTTTTTTCCCGTTTTTTTTTACTGTAACTGTATACAGTAAATTCTTCTGTTGTTTTGTATGTAGACCACTGTATGTGCAACTTTGTGTTGGTTGGGATGTACACTGTGTACATTGTTTTTGTGGGGAAAATAAAATATATTTGTGTATTTGTGTGTTCTGAGTATAAAAACAATATTCTAAAATATTTTACAACACACTTATGTATGTACTGTCTGTAGTAAGTGTAACACTGAACAAAAAAAAGGCCTAAGTCATTATGATGAATGGAGAAGAAGTGTTTTCCATTCATCATAGTGTTTTACATTGAGCACATCAGTGTTCAACTGGTTCTTATAAATGTCTATTCATATGATGGTTTGTGTGTGTCATTTGAAAACAAAATACCATTTTGAGAAGAAATAACATTGTTTTGAATGTAAAGTTTCATTTTGCAGGAGAATTGAGGGGTTTTGCCCATTGTGTGTGTGTTTTTTGATTTGTGTGTAGAGTTCTGAGAGTATGAGGCATGCTTTCAGAAAATGTGTGTAAACAATCGAGAAAAACTGTAATATAAGGAAAGCCTGTAATATTTACCTGCCACAGCCAACATCTACTCAGTTATTTGGCATGTGGCAGGTGCTAACTTCATTCCCTGCCCAGATCCATAAAATATACTAACAATCAAATTAAACTCTGCACTAATGTTGAGAGTATAGACTACACTGTTTGTACAGTTGGACTCTCTGTTTAGAACCGGGGAGGAGGGGAAGTATGCTTAGGTGTGAAGATATGAAGAGGAAGTGTGATGTGTGTATGTGATGCTACTGTGATTAGCACCATTCACAACACAACATGACACTTGAGGGGACATAAGTCAGGTAAGTGATGGTTATCATCTTGTGTGTAGTAATTAACATTTATTTACTCTCAGTTTATTGTGTTCTTCTATTTAGCCAAAACATGTCCGTCCATTCTCGCCAGATGTTTTAGCAGACCGTTCTCTTCTGTGCTAGGCTACATTCCACTTCCTTCAACAACAACAAAGAACTATAATAAAACAATAGGCTAATAAAATGACAGTTTATTTGATGACACTCTGAATTATTTATACTAACAACTTAAACGAAGACATACACCCAACAATTTCCAAGAGAATGAATCATTTTATCATGCATAAAGATTACCAAAATATACATATGCACATGGTTAATGGGCTTTTTTAGTCTTCTGACCACTCAAAGCACTTTACACCACATGTCAGCATTCACACACACATTCATAAACTGATGGCAGAGGCTGCCATCTCTCCACCTCTGAACCACAGCTGCTATATCCATGACTATTATATGCCAAGCTGTTATATCCATGGTTGCCCTGCAGATGGAGATACATTGTCACGACTCTATATACCTACACAGTACAGCAATGGATTGCGTTTAACATGGCTGAGATGGAACAACAGTGAAACATGAATTACTTTCATTTTCTCAATGACTTCCTCACAAAAACAGTAAAGAGCGTTAAGACTCACTAACATTGTAATGTTTCATTTCCAGAGAAGAAACAGAACTTCTCCCTCATCATACTTAACAGATGTGTCATAAAATTTCCACTCAGTGACATGCGTTTACACAACATTGGACAGTTTGATTATTCAGTCATAGCCCGCCCTGTCTGTAACAGCCTGTTGCTTAAAGAGGGTGAAGTCCCCTCTGCTGCCTTTCTTACTCTCACTTAGACGCCAGTCTCAGTTCACAACAGCTGCACAGGGATTCATCCAGAGTCCCAAGACCCATGTCATAATTATGACATGAGACATATGCCGGCCTGGCATACACCAATATACACCGATCAGCCATAACATTAAGACCACTGACAGTCGAAGTGAATAACATTGATTATCTCGTTACAATGGCACCTGGCAGTGGGAGGGATATATTAGACAGCAAGTGAAAATGTTGAACTTTGACCTTTGTGTTGGAAGCAGAAAAAGTGGACAAGCGTAAAGATGTGAGCAACTTTGACGAGGGCCAAATTGTGATGGCTAGACGACTGGGTCAGACCATCTCCAGAACTGCAGCTCTTGTGGGATGTTCCCAGTCTGTAGTGGTCAGGACCTACCAAAAGTGGTCCAAGGAAGGAAAACCGGTGAACCGGCGACAGGGTCAGACCCAGAGCTCATTGATGTACGTGGGGAGTGAAGGCTGGCCCGTGTTGTCCGATCCAGTAGAAGAGCTACTGGAGCTCAAATTGATGAAAAAGTTAATGCTGGTTCCGATACAAAGGTGTCAGAACACATCGCAGTTTGTTGCGTATGGGGCTGCATAGCCGCAGACTGGTCAGGGTGCCCGTGTCCACCGCCAAAAGCACCTACAATGGGCATTAGAACTGGACCACGGAGCAAAGGAAGAAGGTGGCCCGGTCGGTGAATCACGTTTTCTTTTACAACATGTGGATGGCAACGAGTTCGAGGTGTTGACTTGGCCTCCAAATTCTCCAGATCTCAATCCAATGGAGCATCTGTGGGATGTGCTGGACAAACAAGTCCGATCCATGAAGGCCCCACCTCGCAACTTACAGGACTTAAAGGATCTGCTACTGACGGCTTACCTTCAGAGGTCTAGTGGAGTCCATGCCTTGACGGGTCAGGGCTGTTTTGGTGGCAAAAGGGGGACCTACTCAATATTAGGCAGGTGGTCATAATGTTATGGCTGATCAGTGTATATTTGGGCAAGACCGGTCCAAAAATATGGCCGCCATTCATCAAAAAACTGGAAATTGGCCATAACTCATTGATCATATCTCCAATCATCATACATCTTTGTAGATATACTGTAGTTATTCATTGTTTGTTTGAGAGTGGGCTCGAGCCATGGGGAGCACCACAAATGCCAAAAATCTGTATCTCTAAACCCGTAGACAAAATGATGCATGAGGGTGTGGTCTATCACATATTGGTTCATAACTCAAGTTGTACTTCAGAAATTTCGGACGATTGCATCGACTTCTCTTGGTCCTGACACACCAAGCCCACGGTCGGCCGTCGGACAGTTTGGGGCTGTCCGTCATTGAGCGTCTGTTGGCCTAGTTTTTTCGGTGTGTCCAGCACCGTCGGCTGCATGTTGAATCAGCGGCGGAGCCTGTCGGGGAAAGAAATCACTGATTGGCTGTTCAGTTTAAACAAATCAGTGCACGAGAAAAGAAACGGAAGTGAGGAAAGCAAACAAACGCGTAAAGTCAAGAGGAGACACACAGAACACCCTCCTCATTTTTCATCTTCATCTCATCTGATCATTCCAACACACGGATATTTTCACAGCGACATGAACATCTGTAATGAAGCTAACTGGTGAGAGAGAGTGGTGTGAAAACGCCGAAGACGCCGCTTTGTTTCATGTAGGTATGGTAACAAAGGCTTCCTGTTTCCCTTTTTGAATGACGAATACAGTCTACCGCCACCTGCTGGTAGTGAGGCACAGAACGTACGTGGTAGTTGGCTGTTGGCTGTAGTCTTTGTGGTGTGTTCGAGTGCAACTTTTTGGCCAAGACAAAGGTGAGATGAGGCGACGCAACTGGTGGCCTTCGTCGCCGCTAGTATTTCTGAAAAGCTATTTGCTGCAAATTAGTGATAGTATCTTTGTCTCTCGCTCCCTACGGTGTACTACCGGCACCCAAAGACCATTTTCTGCCTTTAGAGAATAAAACTCTATTAACAATATAAATTTAAATACATAAGAACACGTTCATATTATTTACAACTACAAAAAGGGATGACTTAATGTGATTTAAGTTGGAATTAAAAGAAGAAATGAATGAATGTAATTTGCTTGCTCTTAATTTGTTTATGCCTCCAGGCAGTTGTGATACTGTAAAAGAAGAATAGACCTGCAGTGACGGTTGATATACGGGCAGCAATGTTGTAATTTTCTCATGTATTTCGTCTTGTCTAATGAGTAACAAACCAGTGGTTCCTGTAAACCAGACCTCTGGGTGTGCTGATGCCTGCAGTCTGCCTGACTATCTGTTGCAGCCGGAGTGACGTTGTTTTATGGACATGATAAGACATCTTCCTGCAACTGTGTGTGTGTGTGTGTGCGTGTGTGTGTGTGTGTGTGTTTACCTCCATTTGCACTAGAATAGAGGACGCCCCACCCAGCTTGGCTGTGAGCTCTACTGACAGGCAGAGATGTGTCTGAGCCTGAAGCATTAGCCACACAGGGCCAGCCCTCGATAACTTGAAGACTGGGTATTCTTTTATGATCTAATTCAAAATCACTAGGGGTTTCTAGATTAAGGGTAAAGGGTTATGCTTGCCCCGGTCTCTCTGATTTGAAGGTAGAGTAGCTCCCTGTGTTGACTAATGTCAATGACTGTAATTCCAAAGAGGAACCACACCTACACTCACAGAGCCATGACAATAGACTGGTAGTTAAACACACGCAATGAGGATTAAGAGAGGTTAAGGTGTGGGTGTGGTCAGGAGCTTTCTCAGAGGTAAACAGCAGACAGGCCTTGTCCTCAGGCTGTCTTCCCCCTCCCAGGGATCAGAGGGGAAATTAGGAATGCAGGTAATTCTTCTGGTTTGTATAAGTCAGTGAAGTTTATGGAGAGAATACCACGAGATTACAGCTTGGCAATCTTTTTTTTATACTGGTGAATTTTCCTATGATCCCCCATAACCAGATTCAGGGTGTGTTATTGTATCCAGAAGCGAGTATTTAAAGAGTTTTGGGGAAATAAATATGTATACTCAGATGAGGATATGAGTGAGATTCACAGCTCAAGAAAACATGACGGCACATGTTAACCCTGAGGTTTTAAAGGTGTGTTCACACCAAACATGATCAGAGTGTCTGGGTGGGAGCCAAGCCATTTGAACTCTGGTGACACACATTTGGAGAAAGAACATAAATAGAACCAATATGCTATGTCAGCAGATACAGCTTCCAACAATGCTGATGGAGATACTGCCAAATGCTAGTGGAACCCTAACGGTTAGGGTTAGGGTTAGCAAAAGTTGTGGTTGGTACCAATAGAACCACTCCATTTTCAGTACCACCTCGGTTCGAGGAGCCAAGGGAGCTGAGCCGGAGTTAAAACACTGCAGACCCCTGATTGGTCTGAGAAAATCATCACTAGCGTGATACGGGACATCCGGCACAAACCCGTGATTTTTAAAAAGCCACACTGCCCTAAATAGTGATCGCAATTTTTAATTTGCTTGACCCAAACTTTAAAATATGGCAGCTATGTACACTATGCTGTACGATTGAGGAAGTGCAGATGTTTCTCTGTTTGGTTGTTCTGTTGGTCGTTGAAATGATTCAGCGAATGTCCCGTTTAAGATGATGTCACGGCAGCTTTGAGACGCTGCTACAGCAATCAGCTGAGAATCACGCCTACACAGAGGGGGTGCTATCTGTAGTGGAAACACGGTTAGAGAAAAGGACCTGGTAACAAAAGTTAATGGAGTCGAGCAGAGTCCATGCAGTGGAAACACGGCTTATAGTACCAATGTGATGAAGGATTTTAAAAAGTTTTACAGCTTAGAACTGTGTAAACTTAGCTGTCCCGTGTTTGGGTCTAGTACCTAAAATCCAATGCGTGATGAACAGTAAAGATTCTGGGCTTTGCGTAGCCTAAACAACAACAGTGTGTCCAACAATGGAGCTCTGCTTTGCTGTCACAGGTGGCCAATAAGGGGAAAAAACACCCAGGAAATATATATATATATATATATATAAACAATTTCCTAAAACAGCTGGCTATTGTAGTTTTTTTTACAAAGTTACTCAAACAGGAGGAATAATACACAATTGGAGTATTTGGGAGAGCAAGACGGTGTATGTAGACGGTGTATTCATGGTAATGAAGGAACATGTCACCCAGTAAAACAGTGTGTCCAACAATGTAGTTATTTTTGGACAACAATGGAGCTCTGTGGCTCAGAGGAATACGATTATTGACTATATGGATACACATCCAATACTTGTAATAAGGGTCAATGGGATTTGTTGATTTGTTGATCCTTTTACAATTTCCAGCTAACTCAAAACTCCTACAGACATACCGTACATTCTGTTAAACGTTTCTTTTTGTAAGTAGTGTAACAGACCTTTGTCTCTTTGTGTTGTGTTAGGTTCACTGTCAAGTATTGTGTATGATCAACTGTTTCAGTGACTTTTGCTGCTATCATTTGGAAAAAAGAGAAGCAGATGTTCCCCTCACATAGCACATGACAGGAAATAACACTGCACTTTAGGGGTTTATGGCTTGTGTGGGAAAAGGGCACAAAATGATGCTCCTATTTGGCCACTCCTTCATGTGCCTACAACAGACCAGACCATCTTCATTAGCTGGACAATATTTTCCGTATATTAACTTGTGGGTCATGTGACGTTTGGCTCCATACCAACTGGAAATTGCAACTGGAAATCTGGACAAACAAAATACAAACATGCAGTCAGTGTGATATTAATGACCATGGCTACGGAAAAATGGCTGAGAAGTATTAAAATTGTATATCAGGACACCTAAAACAATAGTTCTGGTCAACAGTTTATCAGTGAATATTTATCCTCAGGTAACCACAGCAACATTATATTTATGTGTACTATATATTCCTGTGTTGAGGTTGACGTTGAGGTTTGTGGACCTTTAAGGAAGGTAGAGTGCAGTTTCATCTGTATAACAATGGAAGACACATCATCCCCTCCCACCACGAGAGGAGGTGGGAAGTGGGAGCACTCTCTCAACAGAGTTTCAGTCTGAGTTCCCCCTATCACAGCATGATCGACCAACTCATCACAGCATGACTCACAAGGCCTCAAGGGCATGACGCATATGCACACGCACACGCACACGCACACGCACATGCAAACAGGAAGTTGCATAAGTCTTTTTAACTCATCATGACTGTGATATGCACCATACCATAATTCGACTACTTTGTACAGCGTACGGTTTCTGTTATCCTGATGCTCACTAAATAGTAAAACATAGACAGAAAGGCTGCCTGGGCCTTCTAGATGAGGGGTACTCTCAATTATTACTACTCTGTACTAATTGTATGCCTTGTTTTATCTGATTCTTGTTTTATCTAAAATTTCCTTTTTGCTTTTTAATTGGTTATAACTTCAATTCTGCTTGACATTTTAATGTATTTTAACATTAATGGTGGTTCTTTTAGAATGCTATTAGTGATAGTCATTCATAGTTTAGAGTACTTTAATAAGGTACTGGTAGTCTTCCGACCACTCAAAGCTCTTAAGACTACATGTCAGCATTCACCCATTCACACACACATTCATACACTGATGGCAGAGGCTGCCATGCGAGGAGCCAACCTGCCCATCAGGATCTAATTTAATCATTCAAACACACATTGAGATCTTTTACACATCGATGGCTCAGCCTTCAGGAGCAGTCTGGGGTTCAGTGTCTTGCTCAAGGACACTTCGACATGCAGACTGGAGGGGCCGGGGGATCGAACTGCCGATTGCATTAATAAAGATTCAATTTGAATGCATTGACTCAGCATTCCACTTGTAGGTAGACCATGTATAGCTCAATACAATGTTACGGAAATATCAGTGACCAACAATCCATAGGGCATTCATGCTGCATTCATGTAGTGTCGGTATAATCTAGAAGACGTGGTTTTATCATCTGTGAACACTTCCCATGTATAACTGGGTGCATTCTAAAGTAACTAATGACAATACAGTCTGAGTAAGAAGGGAGGATAGCAGTGCAAGGGTGTGAAAGGGTGATGGGAAGGAACTATTGTGAAAGAATGTGAAGTATTATGTATGGACATGCAGACAGTATTAATAAACTGATAATTGACTAGTTTTGTTACAGTTTTAAACAATATATTAGCAGATTTTAAAACATCCTTTTCAGTTTTTGCAGCCCCAGATGGCAGTGTGTAGTTGGGGTGGATGTTCAGTTACCTTGAATTCATCACACCATAGTCACTTTACCTTGTAATTCTGTTTTTAATTGCTGTTGTATAGTTTCTATTTTTTACTTATATTCTTATTTTAGTTTTATATACCTCTTAATGTTATTTTGTTTAACTTTATGTGTATTTTGTGCTGCTGCGAAACCAAATTTCCCCTCTGTGGATCAATAAAGGCTTATCTTATCTTATCTTGAGGGGCATGACTTCTGTTTCGTTAATGTTAATCTTAAATCCCAGCATGCTTGCATTCTTCTGTAGTCTAGATGTTTTGTCTTGCATGTGACTTGTCATGCCCTTCAACAGAAGAGAACCACCTGTCACAGAGATAAATGGACAACAACTGACATGTACGTCATCTTTCACATACCTCGAAAGCCAGCTAACATCAGATGGTAGAGCTGACCAAGACATTATGGCCAGATTAGGAAAAGCAAGGACAGCATTTCTAAGACTTGGAAACATCTGGAAGTTGACACATATAACTAGAAACACCAAGATAAACTTATACAACAGCTGTGTACTATCTGTCCTTCTATATGGTGCTGAGTGCTGGAGAATGACTGAAAGAGACATAGGCAAGCTTTCCAGCTTTCACAATACCCGCCTCAGAAAGATCATGAGGATAGGAAGATTACAAACCATGAACTACACAAAACGACAGGGTGCTTGGACATGGAAACAATATTGATAAGAAGAAGATGGAGATGGCTAGGACATGTATTAAGGAAACCATCTGATGACATGACAAAAGTGGCATTACGTTGGACACCAGAGGGAAAATGCAAAAGATGGAGGCCCAAAACAACCTGGAGGCGAACCATCGAAGGAGAAATGAAGACGAGAGGAAACAGCTGGAACTGCATTGTGAAGAAAGCAGAGGAGTGGAGATCCTTAGTCCTTGCCCTATGTGCCACCCGGCGCAACAAGGACTAAGTAAGTAAAGTTATCTTATCTTATCTTATCTTACCTTACCCATGGATGTATTAAGAGAACTGGATACAGCGTTGGAGGCGGGGCCCCGTTCATTCCTATGAAAGTTGCTCAGTGGCGCATGAAGACTAAATGGCTCGACTTCCGTCTGGAAAAGTACCCGGATCTTGGGTACATGGAACATGCGCAGTAAAGTCCGCTCGTTCACATGACTCGGTCACGGGGTCCCAACGTCACGCCGTCGTCACGGCTTGGCGCTCCAGCCTCGGTCTGGGTCTCATTCACATGAACGGAGGAACAGAAATAACTCTGGATTCAGCTATTAGTGCATTTTATAACTTTAAAAACTTAATTTTTTAGTAAGTAAGGTGTTCGTACTGGGAAGTTGATTCACCACAAAAAAATTATCCGCTGAGCTACAGACGTCCCTTTCCCGATGTAAGTCTATGGGAAAAAGTATTTTTGGGACCAATGCATCATGTGACGGACACGTAAATTGTAGTACCACCGTTTGGCCACTACGAAAGTTGGGATTGATGACCGGCTCACTTCCTGGGGGCTTGATCTTACTTTACCTTACTTTACCTTACCTTACCTTACCTTACCTTACCTTACCTTACCTTACCTTACCTTACCTTACCTTACCTTACCTTACCTTACCGTACCTTACCTTACCTTACCTTACCTTACCTTACCAGGCAACTCCAGCTGTCCTTGGATGGAGCTCATACTCACTTGTCTGAGGTTTAGGAGACATTTTTTGCATTTTACTCATGAAGCAGCAGCTCATCCATTTTCAATCTACTCTCCTATCCATGAATGCAGACAAGTCATTTCATTGGCCTTAGTTTAGTGGTTAGGCCGTAAACAAGAATGTGCTAAAACAATTATTCAAGAGGAGGAAGATGATCTCTCACCCCTCCCTCCCTCTGCCATCCCCCACCCCACTGCATTAATGTGGCTCTTCAGGTGAAACCACAGCACAACACACATTCCAGGAAAAGCAATCATGATTGGGCCTGTTCTCCGCCAACACACACACATACGCACGCACACACACACACACACACACACACACACACACACACACACACACACACACACACACACACACACACACACACACAGACACCGTAAACTCTAAAGTCTAAAGTGGTTTCACACGCCTTGACGTGTATCTTTTCACTGGAAAACTGAGGTTGTTAGTCTGCCAGTGCGTGCATTGTGATCATGTGACTGCGTCTATGTGAACGTATACAGTTGAAGCTCTAATCACAAAGGGAACGGCTCCACTTACATAAAGATTTGATGGGAACTAAAAGCTTATGAATGGCTTGATGATGGGCTTTTAACAGGAAGTCAAGTGTTACTGGATGATGGAAGAGCTTTTGTGCTGCAGTCAGCTGCAGACATATAGATAAACACTGGTACAGCCAACGTGATCAATTACAGGGATTTTAGGTGTGTATGGTGTCTTTTTGGGACAATTTTATTTTACAGGTTCAGAATTGCATTAAAGTTTCCAATAACTTTTGTGGAAAGAACTATGTAATTTTTGAACTCTCAAGGCCACCGTAAATAACTCCTGAATTGAAGTGAATACATTAATCACGTTTTTCCTCGGTTCCTTGAACCAACACGTCGCATTTGAACCACAAACTTGTTACATACTGTAGCATACATTTATTTACCAGTTCATTAGAAACACCTATCAAAAGTTCATGCAGTCCAATGCTGGAAGTACGGTTCTCCAGTGGTTTAGTGGAGGGTATACGCAGGTATACACAGGTATACGCAGGTATACGGGGTATACCCACCATCAGCCATTAGCGTCTCTAAAACATTCAGAATTTATTGCAGGGTTGTTGTTGTTGAATTAGACTGCATTAGTTTTAGTGAAATTTAGCTAATAAACCAGTTATTGAGTTATTTTCTTGCAACATTTATATTTAGATTGTGCAAATTCACCCAAATGTTTGTGACATGACTTAACTGACTGGTCATTTTTGCACAATTCATCATTCTAAAACCATTAGAATTCCCAAAATGCATTCTATAAAACATTTTAAATGTTTGCTAATATTAACATGACAATTTTACAGGCTAGTGCAGCCTTGGCAGAGGTATATGCTGAGTGCTTTCTTGTCGTAATCTAAATCTAATCTAAAGAGACAGAACACCAGGGCTACAACATAATGTGTCCATATTCAATTACATAAACTGTTTATTTATACTTCACTTTATTGTTTTGAAAGTTAAGCTTTTATAGTGCTGCCAGGTTCCCCACTGCTGTTAGCAGGTACCATCCTAAACATTGACCTGACGGTTAATGATTGACATGATAACCTTCTAGCAGCCACCACTAATGGCCTGGACAAAGCAGTGAAAAGAAGTCAAAGGAGCACAGTGTTTATTCCTGACAGTCATGTTTTATGCTGATCTAAGTTATGTATCTCTATTCAATGAATAAGGGCTGAGCATAAACTATATTGAATTATAGCAGAGTCTGTTTCGTTGAGTGTGAAATAGGACAAAACAAACTGACACAATAATGAAAACCTAACAACTGAGCCATCTCTATGGCAACTGAATAAAAGATATGTTTGAAAGCTCTGGGAAAAGCTAGTTTGGTCCAAGCAGATCTTGAGTGAGGATTTCTTTTTCTTATGTTGTTGAAGATGAGAAGTGAAAGAAAAGCAAACATTCCACCGTTCTTTCCTAATCTGATGTCAGTGCAGTTACTCATTGATCAGGAGTCTACAGTCTGTGAGGCTGGACGCATGCAAAGCAGTGCTTCGAGCTAAATGCTAATGCTAGCATGGAGTGGCATGGCCGATGTTTAGCAGATATAATGTTAACTATTTCGGCACCTTTAGTTTAGTGTGTTAGCATGTTAATATTTGCTGATTAACACAGCTGAGGCTGATGGGAATGTTTTGCAGATATATGGTCATACATCAAAGTATTGGACAAATTGAAATTTTGACCCGATGATGGAGCCAGTTGAAGAGTCAGAGGATCACTAAAGTTTTACAATTCATACGGAGGGGGTCATGAGTGTCTGTGTTCTTCATGGTCACTGTGTGAGATGTGTTTTAAATCTGCTTTATAAATATCATTAGCTTGCTTGCTACTTCTCTGGCACCATCTATCACACTCCCACCGTCTGCTTTCTCTACTAACTAACCAGATTCAAGTTCATCTGGAGTTTGGGAGCTTGTTATACATTCCAGTATATGATAGTGGAAGGACACAGTGCTTACTTGTGTGTGTGTGTGTGTGTGTGTGTGTGTGTGTGTGTGTGTGTGTGTGTGTGTGTGTGTGAAAGTGAGTGAGATAAATGATCCGAATAAATTGTCTCTTAGTTGACACACATGGACACAGTCAAGGTCAGTGGGTTATTTGGGTGGTTGATAGACTGTTACAGCTCTGTTTCTTTGGTTTTTACTCACTTAATGCTCAAGAAGACATGTACAGCTGCGTACAAATAGACCATCATATACCAGAGGAAATTAGATAGGGCCAGCACAAAGGCCAAGACCATTACTTTGTTGGTTTAGCTTTAATTATTTGGGAAGAAGGTAGGTACACCTTGGCAGGGGACGCTGCATGGCTTCATAAATGGAGATATTATTGTGAATTTATGCCACATAAAGATGAAAATATCACTGTACAATGTAAAAGGTCAGAAACCTTTGCATGCCCACCTTAAACTGGTGGTAGAAAAATCAGGTCCCATCAGGGATTATGGTGAGAATCCATCGACTAAACAAACTAAGATCAGTTTTTAAAGTATAAATTAAGACGCCGTGTCAGGCCGAGTAGTGGAGGAAATTCTGCATGTGTTCAAGCCCTTTTCGAACCTGGAATACCTAACATTGCTGGCTTCATCAAGTTATTAAGTAATGACTTTTTGTCATTCAGACATTGGTGTCTGTTACATAAATTTTGGGTATAGCTTTATTCAGACTGTTAGGGGAAGAGTCACATAGAAGAATCTCTTAAACAACTTAAAATGGGCCCATTGTTTCCTGGTTTGTCATACTGATTTTATTTTCTCTTTGAGCATAAGGGATTATAATTTTGTTATACATTTCTATACTGCACCATTTACATTAATATGGTAACATTAAATTCAGACTTGGGCTGTGTTGGACCAACCCCCCAGGAAGAGCGCCGGACGTTGATCCAAACTTTCGTGGTGGCCAAACAGCGGTGCTGCAACTTCAGTGTCCGTCAGTCGCCTTGATAGGGGATGGTCTTTTTCCTGAAGGACATGAAGACTACTTTGTTACCAATTGACATGTATTATCATAATTTATAGACATCTAATATATGATTAGGATGTTTCTCCTTGCTGACCGACCAATATTTCTATCCTTAGAAAATGTAACACTATAGGAATCGTCACAGTAGGCTACAGGTAGTCTCGCAGAGCCAGACTTGTCTCCACAGCGCTGTGTCAGTGCTAAAGGACGGTCTGGCTCCACACATTATCATCCTGGTACAGGAGAAAAAATGTTTGCATTTCTTTAACCCAATAACAATCGCCTTGGGCGGCGCTAGGCCCAGGATGCAGCGACGTGCTCTTGCAAAGTAGATAGCGCAGAAGGGGAGGAGAATGCCAGCTGAAATAGGCGGCCAATGGCAGACTTAAAGTTAACAGTGATTGGTTTGTCCGTTCTAGGCTACTGTTGAAACATGACGGACTCCGTGGAGAGGACCCGCTCCCTATATGTAGATATAAACGGCTCATTCTAAGCTAACGAAAACACAACGACTCTTTTTTTCAGGTGATTATACAGTAAACAAAACATACTTAATAATATTATATTCCATTTCTGTCAATAGATCCCCCTAATTGTTACACACTGGTCTTTTAAATAAACCAAAAACAAAATAATTGTAATAATTGTAGAAATAGACATTAAAGGTGTGATTACACCAATAGTCACACATAAGGAAGTGAATCCCTCTTCAAACTCAACAAACTAACAATGTAATGTGACACTGCTCGCTGACTTCCTCCCACTCCTTCACTGCCGCTCATTCCATTCCTCCTCTTTTCTTTTCTCCCTCTCTCTCCCACATCGACCCTCTTTACTGGCTTAAGTGCTGGCCACTGTAAACTGACCAGTCTTTCTTCTGCCCCCACATCCCTCTGTCTTTCTAGTGGGAAGGATGGATGACTGATGGAGGGGAAGAACAAAAGATAACATCACTTAATTGCTTTTTGAAAAGTCCCCCGTCTGTCATGTGTGTTCAGCCATGGTTGTCCAGAAAACAAAATTGTTGAATGATGAAAGGTGGAGACAACTTATATAGGCTAATGTAAAGAACATCCCACACTACAGAGCCACACTACAAACATGGCTCCCAGTTTGTTAAATATAATGGACCTTCCTGCAATTTCAGCGAAGACAAATAAAGGAGTTCCAGACCACTGAACACCCTAGAATATTAAAAATAATGCTAAATAATGCTAAAATGATGATAGCCCTAGGCCAGAGGTCAACAACCTATGGCTCCGGAGCCACATGTGGCTCTTCAGCCCATCTGCAGTGGCTTTGACAAAAAAATATATGGAAATGAATAACAGTTATTTTTTTTAACATCATTGTTGTAGGCTTAAGTGTTTCTTACATTCTCCAATTGTAAAAAATACGTAGCCTTCTTGTAGTGTATTCAACACAGCCATGTAATAAAAGAGGTTTTAAAGGTTGCTACCCTCCGAGTTGTGATCAATAAGCCACTAATTTTACTTTAAAAGCCAATTGCAAAACAATGGCAGCATCGAGTGAGATGAGATTGTTACATATAATTTTTCTTTTTTATATTCAGTTCGTATATATATATTTAGTTCATTTATATTTAGTTCAGCCTATTTAATTACTTTAATAAGAGTAAATAAATGGTAACATTGTGAATCAGCGAATGATTCTGCGTGTGAGGGTTGCTGTACACTGACTGTAAATCAGCTGTTAACCTCTAGTCTTTCAGTCAGCTGATGTCCAGACAGTCAGGGGAAGAACAGAGTGGATGGATGAAGGAAGTGCTCTTCTCTTAGGGATTAATTATTGATGTTTATCACTACAGAGAATGACTTCAATGAGCACATTAAGAACATGTTTTATAAGCCTCTGTGTATTATGATGATGTATGGTGTTGCGTATTCAGATGACACACTGAATATAGAGGTCAAAGTTGAATAGACACATTCCAGAAACTCTTATCAGCCACGATACCAACTCTCTCTACCAACGGGCAGGTCTTCTGGGGAGTTTCCTGTCTAACGGTGTACAAAATAAGTGCTGTAAATACAGCATCATTATTAAAATCAGTGGTGCACGGCATTCTGAAATCTGTCTCACCATGTTGAATTATAGGATCTCACTGGGTTTATGAAAATGGGGAACCTGAAACTGACACTGGGCTGGTTTCAGACTAATGACAGCAGTTCTCAACTGGGTACATCTTTCAAATTCTTCCTTTACCAAATATGAAAATATGTTCTCAATATTAGAATATAAAGGGTTACATTTATGCAGACAATTCTAGCGTGTGTGTGTGTGTGTGTGTGTGTGTGTGTGTGTGTGTGTGTGTCTGAGAGAGATAGAGAGCGAGAGAGGTATAGAGGGAGAGAGAATTTTAACAATACTTTATTAAAAATTCAAGATATTATAAAACCACAACAATAAACACGATACAAGAACAACACGGTCAATAAAACAAGATTCAAAGAATCCAAATCATCTCAGTACACTTCCAAAGAAAGAGAGACAGAGGGAGAGAGAGAGAGGTAGAGAGAGAGAGGGAGAGAGAGAGAGGGAGAGAAAGAGAGAGAGAGAGAGTAATAGAGAGAGAGGGAGAGAGAGAGAGACAGGGAGAGGAAGAGAGAGAGGGAGAGAGAGATAGGAAAGAGAGAGAGAATTGTATGAATTGTATATATATATATATGTTTTTGTTTTTATTTTGTTTGTTTTTCTTATTATTGAATTGATGTTTTGGCAATATTGTTCAACTAACAGTCATGCCAATAAAGCATATTGAATTGAATTGAGAGAGAGAAAGAGAGAGAGAGAGAGAGAGAGGGGGGGGGGTGGTTGTCAGTAAGAGGAAATGAGACAGAAAGTTGCAGACTGCTGTTCACTCAGCTCAGATGGGCTGCGGCTAATTGCTTGCTCATAGGACCGCTGTTTATTATTCAGAGTATTATTGATGAGTAACAGAGGAACAGAAACTACCTGGTATCTGTCGCTCTGTCTCTCCAGGTGTGTTCAGCCTCTATGACCATATCAGGAACACGGAACCCGCGCACCTGTGAACTGACGTCATCCTCTGAAAGTACCTGCAGCGACTCGCCCAGCTGCAGTTAGTCACTAACCGTCCAACCGGAGAGAGCGAGCACAAAGAAGACACGCAGAAGACTCACACAGGAATAGACTTTTAATTCATTTCACAGTTTGTTTTTTCTTCTTCCTTCACTGAGGACCAGAGGGAGAGGATTTACAGACAGATGGGGACGGTTCGGTTCGCGGTTTTGGGCATTTTAATCGTCGTGTTTCAGGTGAGACTTCTCGTTAACTCTTCCGTTTGTTCTGTCGTCCTCCACCGGGACGAAGCAACATGATCAAACACTAGTTGGGTGGTACTTAGAAACTTTACATTCTTGTCAGTTTTAGACAGGATACTGATGTTTTTACTTCAGTACAGTCTCTACTTCCATTAGTGCCCACCTGCTCTCCGTTAACGGAACTAACGTTAACACTAGTTTACCGGGGCCAAGATGGCGACCGACTGCTAACACCATAGCAACACTGAATATGAAGATGAGTTCTAGAATCTCAAGTTTATAAGCAATGTCTGGACAGGTGTGTCACCGCCTTACAAACAAACAGCGTATTTCAAACCAGGTAAATCAAGGTAAACCAGGTAAATCGCCATTTTTAGAGTTCTCCCCCCCCCCCCACTAGTCTCGCGGGCCTCGCCCTAGATCCGTTGATGACGTATTCGGCAGGTTGAATTCCAGTCCAACATGTTTCTGTTGGAACAAACACAGATATAAGTCATGACAACAATGAGTTTTACCATGATGTTGTAATCACTGTGAGAAACAATGATTGTGTGTTTCAGTTGTCAGAGTTAAAGTGATCAGTGATCAGGGGGGTCTGCCACCTGCAGCTCTTTAGCTCCTCTCCAGTGGCTCCCTGGGGACTTTTAAACATGGAAATGAATAACTGTTTTTTGTTTACATTTTCATTTTTATTGATCATTGTTGTAGGTTTATGGTACGACGGTGTATTAGGGCCACATTTAGGGAAAAAAAATCTGAGATTTCGAGAATAAAGTCATAGGTTTACTAGAATAAAGTCGTAATATGATGAGAATAAAGTCATAATATTATAAAGTAATAATTTTACGTGTTTCTTTTTTTTCTCGTAAACTTCTGACTTTATTCTCAATACTATGACTTTTTCTCGTGAACTTTGACTTTATTCTCTTAAATTTCTGACTTTATTCTCATATTACAACTTTTTTTCTCGTAAACTTCTGACTTTATTCTCTTAAATTTCTGACTTTATTCTCATATTACGACTTTTTTCTCATAAACTTCTGACTTTATTCTCAATACTACGACTTTTTCTCGTAAACTTCTGACTTTATTCTCATAACGACTTTGTTCTCTTAAACTTCTGACTTTATTCTCATATTACGACTTTTTTCTCGTAAACTTCTGACTTTATTCTCATATTACGACTTTTTTCTTGTAAACTTCTGACTTTATTCACATATTACAACTTTTTTTCTCGTAAACTTCGGACTTCATTCTCATACGACTTTTTTCTCTTAAACTTCTGACTTTATTCTCATATTACGACTTTTTTCTTGTAAACTTACGACTTTATTCACGAAATCTCAGATTTATTTATTTTTTCCTCAATGTGGCTGTAATACTCCGTCTTACAAACTAATTGATGAGTCAAAAAAATACAAATATTGAGAGATTTATTGATAATGCAAATATTTTTAGTTGCGGCCCTGAATGGATCCTCTGACTCATTGTGTTTTGTTTTAAGTTTATCTCCCTCAGTTGGGGATTACACTAGTGTTGAATACTGTGTTTTAATCACATGAAATGCCATCTTTTAAGTTTCCTCAATAAAATCAGACTGAAACAGTTTTCTTATAGCCTACTGATACCACATTCCCATACATCTTGATTATGATGAATTAAAAGGCTGTTTTCCTCTCTTAGGCCTCTGCTTCAGTGCCTGCTGAGGAGCCAACATGTGTACCTGGATTCGAGTCAGATATGTTGATTTTCACAGTGTCCAGAAAGCACCTGAAGCGGGACGCAATACTGGGAAGAGGTAGGAACAATCCAGGAAGCTGGCTAATAATGCACACACACCTGAAGGAAACTTTGTGGTGTTCATTTCCATTGTCCAATATCATAAAATGGATTATTTTCAGATTGTAAATTCTAGAAAGAACATTTTAGCCATGGAGTTAAAGTCATAGTTGAACTAGAAAAACCCTTTCTTTTTTCATCTAGCTCAGATGGCCTTCTACAGATTAGCTGTTCACATTGCTCCACCCCCAAAACAACCTCAGATCTCAGCTTGCACTCACTCGTGTAATGCTCTTACCTGCAGGGCAAAACAATGTCCCCGAGCCTGTTTTGCAGGCCTTGCTCTATGAAGTACTCGACAGGAGCACTACACAGCTGCAGTTTTACATTTTTGTCAGGACACGGAAGTTTTCTACTTTTTTTTTTCTCCAACTGTTGAATAGCTATCTACCCTCTTTGGTGTGGCCTGTGTCTTTGTCTGATTGTCACATCTTTGCTTGTCTAAGACAAGGTTATACTTTAATGAACCAGGCTTCTGGTTTGCTATGTGTAGCTTAAAGACTTGTTCAACAATAACTAAGTTCTACCTTGTTGTCTCTGGAAAACATATGAATGCAGATGAAGTGTCTTTTGTGATCAGAAGTGATGGACTAAAAAAAAACAATACAGCAGTGAGCTAAATTTTTACTTCACTAGACTTTGTCCGGGAGTGCAGCTTTCTTCTTCTCTCGGAGTAAGAGCAGACACTCAGACTTTGAAAAATGCTGCTCCACTGTACTGGCTATCCTGTACAGGGTCACCAGACACTGGAGCCTATCCCAGCATGCATTGGGCACGAGGTGGGGTGTTGAGAGCACATGCTTGAGCTTCACCTTCATGATGGAAGAGTTTAATGACTCATTTGTAAGTAGGGATTCACCACCCGGACTTTTTCATTCCCAATACCAATATTGTTACCAGGGCTTTGGGTACCGATCCGATACCAGTGTTTGATTAATAAGCTGTATGCCTCACTGTGTGGAAGTGACTGGGATAATGCTTTTATGTGCAAGGCAACATCAGGCCGATATATTGAAATTGTAAAAAAAACGAAAAACGAAACAGACATTCAAATATAAAAATTAATATTCAATTGTGAAAGGAAAAAAAGCAGCATTACCGCGGCTGTCTGCCTCGCGCGCACTGAAAGCTGAGAGTGCATGACAGGAGTCAAACAACGTCACTTTCATTAACTCTAACAGACCCACATAGACCCTTTTTTTTTAGGGGGGTACAGGGGGTGTTTAGGGGGAGATAGCAGGTCAACAGTAGATGTCGCATAGAAGTGGTGTACATCATCTGAAAGCTCGGAAACTGAATATTAATTTTGAGATGCAGCTCAGCACTGTGTGTCAAGTTGTTCTAGTCATAAGTGATGAATATGATCAAAGTATATGATGGCCATTCCCAAGCTCACTTATGTCTCATAAGTTGTCGCAGCAATATTTGTGTTGATACCATTTGTTACACCGATTTGGTGCTAAATTTAACCTCTTTTTTTACCACTGGAGAATTGATAAAATGATCAATAATTCCTCCAAAATACCACATTAAGACACCAAGACCTTGAGGAACAAAATTACTCAAACCGATTAATCGATTATCAAAATAGTTGGCGATTAATTTAATAGTTGACAGATAATTGATTAATCGTTGCAGCTCTAAGAAAGACACTAATCTCTCATAATGTTGTCAGACACTTAGAATAACAATCAGAGCCTGTCATGGCAAAAACCAGCACGTTTAGTGGACGTAAGTTGACGCTCCCAAATTGCCCCAATATGATTATATTGCAGCATGTGAGCAGCTGCCATCTACAGCGCTCTCCCTCAATCTTTTGGAAAGTTACCCATTAAGGTTCCTGAGAACAATAATTTCAAGTGTTACAGTTTTTAAGGTTAACAGGTGCAAATAAATACCAACCTAACTACAGTCAGTGAAATATAAAAATCACACAAATTTGTATTTCAGAGTATACCAAAAGAAATATAAAGACATCACTTTTCCTGCAGGATTTGCTCATCTTTCATTTTAAAAATGAGGGGCACATTTCTACTGCCACATGAGTATGTACCTTCATATTGCCTTACCCTAAGATGAGTTGTGCTTTTTTTTATGCCACCACAAAGCTAAAGCAAATCATCAGCAGGATATCCGTTTGCCTTGCTGCAGAGGAATCTGATAGTGGTATCTGATTTATTTTCTCTTTCATTTCATCCTTTTGCTTTCCTTCTAGCATGGCCACCATCACAGCACTAATATCTGAATTCGATGTCCGAAAAGGGCTTCTGTGTTAGGGATGCACCGATCCAACTTTTTCAGTCCCGATACCGTCAGCGAAACATGGGCATCGGCCGATACCTAGTACCGATCCGATACCAGTGTTTGATTAATAAGCTGTATGCCTTGCTGTGTGGAAGTGACTTGGGTCAGTCTTTTATGTGTAAGGCAACATCAGGCTTGACTTAAACATTGCTTTCCTAACTTTGTAAAACAAAATGTGACCAATAAATACACAGATATAAATTTTAAACTAATAAATCTTACACCAGCAACTTGGTAAAAAATCTTCAAAGTTAAAAGGAATTACAATTCAAGTGTAAACCTTTTTAAATGCAGCAACAAATTTGCCAAACTTAAACAGGAATTCAAATTCCAGTATATAATGTATATAGTATATAAACATACAATTTTGGCCCTATGTCACCCATACCCGATGCAGCTATTTGAATCCGCATTTATTGGTTTAGTTTTGTGGTTCTTCAATTAGCAGGCGGCTAAACGATTACAAGTGTGATTACGTGACAACGATGTGACACTCGTTACGGGTCAGTTTGTGGTGAAATGTTGTTCCCAGATTTGTTCCGGATTCTGACCAGTACAGGGTTGGGCCGGTGTAAACATTTTCAAACTGGTTTGATAACCAAACACTGGACCGGACAGGTATACTGAATTTGACCACTAGTGGAACATAATGAGCCATGTTGGTTGTTTACATTCATAATGATAATTTGGAGAGAGTGGCTATTGTAGGGAGGCCGTCCCACAATTAAATGAACGTGATCGACTGCGGTATTGTTAAAAATGCTCCACTCATAGGAAACTCTGCTGCATAAATCAAGCGCTTCCTAAACTAACAGCTAAAGATGCACCGTCAATCAGCAGCCGATCGAAGCCGGCTGGTTTTCATCAGTCTCATATACATTTTTTTTTTTTTTTTTTTTTTTGCCAGTCACACACACATATGCAGCCGCCACATGATAGTTTTATGTCGGCATGCAGCAGACACACAGCGGCACAGTCGGTAACGTCACACACACACACAACCTGTCGTTGGTGTGGAAGTTCTTCAGCGTGAGTGAAGAAGACATAGAGCTGCAATTTGTCACAAAGTCCAAAATAAAGCCGCGGAGGAACATTGGGAACAACTGACTTAATCAGCACGGAGTTAAACGGCTCTGTTAACGGAGGTTTACTGAGGTCTACTGAGTTACATTATGATGTGTTACTCAGTAAAAATGAGTACTGTGCGATGACAAATAATTATAACTCTTATCATGATGCATTCAAATGTCGGCAGTAAATTGCACAACCTGTCAGACACTAGTGGCTCCGTTAGTCCATTTATAAACATATTATTATGTTAGTCGTGTCATATTGCTTATTACTATTGTAATCTACTTTTTAATTTGCAAGAACTTGTCATGATATCAAATGAAGGTTTGCATAAAATCAATTAAGCTCGTACAAAACTAGATATGGACCCAACTCTAGACGTATTGAGTATGTATGGTGTGGGAGATGCAGGTTTATCTGTATCACTGTCAGTAATGCCACTTTAGGACTTTTGTAGAATTCTGTCAGATTTTGCAAAAGGGTGTACATTACTTGTACTACTATTACTATGTTCTGAAGACTTGCCAATTATTTCTTGTTTTCTCTGTATGTACTGCATTTGTAATGGATAACTATTTCTTCTGTCAATTTCCAGTGGGCTTTACTGACTGCACAGATCGCAATAGGTTTCCTTTCAACAGTGACAACAGCCATTTCAAGGTGCAGTCAGACGGCGTATTGAAGGTCAGTAGAGTTCAACAGACTCAATTGCAAATTTGCAGTTTCTAATGCTCACATCTTCAAAATCCTCGCACATCCTTTTACACCTATACAAGTTAAAGTGATTAGGGGATTTTGGTAACTATTGTGAGTGAAAATATAAATTCTCAGCAACAATTCAGGTGGTTTATCTCAGATATGCAGTGACAAAACACAACTTTGACTCAACTTGGATGAAGTGTGGGTGATCCATTATACTGAATAGAACCCATGTGAGTGACTCCTACTTATAGACCTGAACCCACCTGAAATGTTCTACAGATTTAGTTAAACAGCAACACCCTGCACATGTTGGTGAAGACTGTCATCAAACTGTTTGATTTTTGATGTTTGGATTTTTTAGAGTTTGATTTAGTCATGTAGAAGAGCTTATGAGCTCTTTGCTAATGAGTGTTTTTTTTCCTTCAGGTAAAAAGACAGATTGATATTCATGGACCCCGGGAATTCTTTATCCACACCTGGGACTCACAAGGTAGCAAAATAAGTGTTCCTGTCAAAGTAATGTTCCACGGGCATCACCATGGGAACCACCACCAAAATGCTGAGCATCACCATGGAGACCAGACACACCACAACCATCAGCACCACCATACTGACGTGGACTCTGCTAATAACACACAGGTAGGATAGGTAGAGACTATGGGTGTGGTAAAAAATCGATTTATGTAAGAATCATGATTCTTCTTCTTCAAAGATTCTGAATTCACAACTTCCAAAAATCTATTTTAACTACTTTTTTTTACTACAGTGGCTGTCTGCCTCTCACGCACTGAATGCACCACGAGAGGAGTCACACATCACTTTCATAAACTGAAAATGAAATGTAACGTTAGGTCAAGCCGAACGAGGAATAATTCAACAACAATAGTAATGATTGCAGCAAACTCGGCCACAGAGAGAGACCGTGTCCTAACAGCCAGCGTTACGTTACGTCATATTAAACACACCACGGACCTATATGCTGTGAGCTCCAGATCAGACTGGAGACGTAACTACTTAAAATATGGGGGAGTAGTACTCGCTATTTTCCAACGTTTGTACTTTTTAAAAAGAAAACACACATTTAATATTGTGATATTTACTGAAAATGACTTACAATACAGCAAGTAGGAAACTTTCAGGTGATCTCATCTCCCCTCGAGCCAGCTGCCACCTAATTTAGGAGAAGGGGGAGGTATCGTATAGATAACTCCTCATTTCAACTTCATGAATCAGCCGTTCCTCGTCCGTTGCGGCGCTTTAAATAGAAATAGAAACAGGGCGTCCGACAAAAGTTCAGCTCAAAGAACACAAAGTCATGGACATAATGCCTGCGATAAAAATCACAGAAAATACCAGATTTACAGGGTTATCTACAATTTATTTTTGAAATGTCAAATTTCTCAGAGATAAAAGGCAGCAACCAAATTTATTTATGTAACAGGCAGCATTATTTTTTTCTATAACTTTTTATTCTTGAAGCCACTGAGAATTGAGAAATACAAAAAAAACTTTTTAGCAAAAACAAGTTTTATTTGTACAAGTTTAGCATGAATAAATGTTACCTTTGTGTGTTTATATTATTGCAATCAGTCAATATAACTTTTTAAAATATTCTTTCACACATACGGACATTTGGGGTCTCTTCTATTGTTGTTGGCGGTGCAAACACAGAGGCAGAGATGCAAATATGTGGCAGACAGCGGCCTGGGTAGAGTGACGTCACTGTGTGTAAAAGAATAAAAACTCCATAATTCTTAGTCCGTTTTCATGCCATAATTTGCCACACCGCCTTTATTAGCGCACAGCGGACTGGAGGAGATCCTGAAATTAGCACCCCTATGTACTGAATATACAGTAGAATCGTTTTTGAATCAGGAATTGATTTTTGATCGAATCGTGATCCCAAGACTCAAAATTGAATTGTGAGATACCGAAAATTTCACACCCCTACTAGGGACACTGTTGAAGGAAACTTGTGAACCCATTTGGTGTCTAAATAAAACTCATTCGAAACAATATATTTTATGTATAATATGCTTTTGCAAGTGCCACATGCACCAAATTGTTGTTTATCAATGGTCAGAAAATACAGACATTGTCAGTTTTGACAGTGACAAGACTCTGCATGCAAAGAGCTGTTTCTCTATAACAAACACTGCCCCTCAGTGGCTGTGTATGAACAGCTAAGACTCATTGGTTCCATGCTGTTAGTAGAAGTCTTGTTCATAGCTATGCTGTTAAAGCCATGTTAGATTGTGAGCAATTTATGGGATGTCAATTTAAAATAAAAAAAAAATTCTACGCAGCATCATTATTTCAGTATGTGTAAAATAACTTTAATAGGAGTACTTGTTTAATTGTTTATTGTAGTGCCTATATGAAACTTTTGAGCACCAGAGTAGATGCTGTGGCTCTAATTCATTATCAAGTTTCTCTGGTCTGCAGGGCTCTTTGCAATAATGCATGTTGTTCAAGAAGACAAACTAATAATTAGTATAATTATAATAGTTTAAGATAAAACTGCTTTTTCTGCCCAAAATCAATGCTCACTTTGGTTCAGCTGAAATGTGTCCCCTCCTTAACCGTGATATAATAAGCAAGACTCCTAGGTACATTTTGTATGCTGATCATAGCTACAGTGTGCCTCATATACATTTCGAAGCAGCTGGTAGCATTAGCAAGCCCGATTTACGCCAGCGGCGAGACAACATCCTACATGCATGGGATTTATTCCTCTGCAGTTGCAGTAAACGCAACACAGACTGTACCTTTCACAAAAGATGCTGAGAGAATGTCTTTCTGCTTTTCAATGCATTTTTACAGGACTTGAATTGTTTCAAAAGTAACATGATCAGATATCTGTGTTATGTATTGTCATTGTAATTTCCCTAATCATGCATTTTAGGCCAATGAAATTCCAATGTCTAGTGTCTGCTGCATTATAACTGGCAACAAATGTGCATGTTCTTCCAGAGTGACAACGATGAGGTGCCCATTCTGCATTTTCCCACGATTGGTGCAGGGCTGAGGAGGAGGAAGAGAGACTGGGTTATTCCTGAACTCGTCGTTTCTGAGAATGATCGAGGACCATACCCCCTAAAAGTATCTCAGGTAAGAGGAACTAATGCCCCTTGTACCTGATGAATTTGATACTGAACTATAGTTTGAATATTTGTTTCTGCAAAGGATGACTCCATGGTGGTTTCTACTGCAATCATTGAGCTCTGAATTTACTTTTTTTTTTTTTATTATTATTTTTGAAATCTTTCTATTTACAGTACGTTCAAATATATAGCTTTTTATTTTCTTGTATGCATCTCTCCACAGTCCTCCCTAAATAATGCTATAGTTACAGTTATTCATTAACTATTAATTAAAAAATTGCCTTGTTTTCTTGGGACAAAATTGCTTTATTTTTTTAAGTGAAATCATCAGGTTATCAGAAGAAATCAAAAGTTTCTCATTTCAATAATGAAAAAGCATAATTGTTCTCAGGTGCACCATGGCTGAAATGATGAAACAGCAGTCACATGTAGAATATTATAACCAGGCCAATCTCGGCTTCTGTAGATGCAGTATAACTCAAAGACCTCTGCACTACTTTCTAACTGTAGTGAAAATTGTTTTGCAACATTAAAACTATTGTTGTAGTCAGTGAGAGTGGTATAACTCAGGCCTTGTGTGTTTTTTCTAGATCCGTTCAAGTGAGGATAAAATGAAGAAGATCTTCTACAGCATCACTGGTCCAGGAGCTGATCTGCCTCCTATAGACCTTTTCACGATGGACAAAGACACTGGTAATCTGTATATCACACAACCACTGGACAGAGAGCGTCAAGATAAGTACTTGGTAAGCATCGTCTCTGATGTTAGTTTTATTCACTCTTTGTTGACTTTTCAGGGTCAGACATGGAGTCATCTGACACACGTTGTACTCCCCTCAGAAGTCATTAGTTAAGAATCATAATTAAAGGAGAAATGTCTAAGATATGGCCAGAATTTTAGTTTAAAACATTCAAAAAATGAACTAACATTATCACCAGAATGTGAAGTACACTGTTACAGTGTTGACGTTATGTCAAAGATATCTATGTATTGTATTGTAGAGATATCTAGTGAACTGAGCATGCTAACAGCTAGCCCCGGCCCGTTCCACCTTGTAATACCACTTGTACCTATAGAGGCGATATGGAGTCATTGTAGGGTCCAGTCTGCCCTCAGTCTGACATGAGAGGACCAGGAAGTAGAGCTGCCCCGAGGGCTTTTTAAAGTTTGTTTATTGGATTAAAAACAATTTTCTCTACGGCTCGCCGCACACAGAGGGAGGCACGCACCTTTATTAACGGGGCGGTCGAGCAGCAATCTAAAAGCACCCTAAATTACATTTATATAACCACAATAACACAAAATCATATTCTTGACTTACCGACTTGATAACCACCATTATACGCATGTCACACAGCTGTTCTGAGTAAATGCGTCGGCGCATGTGAACACCAGACCATATTATATCACATTCCATGTAAACCGTTAATTCAGACTATTGTAATTCTCGTTTTCTTGCATAATTCAGTCATGTTGAAAATAAAGCTGCCAGGATTATTATTGTTATATTAAATATAGCTGTATCTGGCTCTCAGAAACATGTACAAAACCAAACTTTATGTAAGTTCAAAGGCTCCCAATCTACATTTAGGTTTAAAAAAAGAAATCCTACAACTGACCACATGATAACACTATAACCACACCTTTCACCTTTTGGTCACTGACAGGATTTCTTGAATCAGTATGCATCTTTCTGTATGATCCATGCCCAGTTATGCAGAGATTTTTCATTCATTCATACACTGAATTAAAAACTGATAGGAGATTTCATAGGCCTGTAAGACCACGATGCCCGGTGTAGTCTGTTGTCTCAGTATGGCATAGTTTTCTTCTTTAGGAAGAACAATTAATGTCTGTATGTTAATATGACAAATAGACAAAAATCATGAGGAATAGTCAAAGGTGCCCTGTGGAATTTTCTTGTAAACCAACAAAGTTATATGCTCAGTAGGGGTGTAACGATACATTTTTACTACGATACGATTTCCGTGGTTCCGATACGACTCGAGGACGATATTTGGCTCATCTAGAGCGATACAATACGATTCAATGATTTGAAATCGATAGTTACTTTTTTTGCCGAAAATTCAATCAGTGTGACTGTGAAATAAATATCTGATACTGGACAGTGCAGGTCAGGATTCCACAAAGTTTTCCTTGTAAGGGAATCAGGGAATCAGGGCTAAATTATGAATATAAACAAGTAAACAACGATTAATGGCTAATACATACACCTTTTATTGGAAAATAATAAAAACTGCAACTGTAGGACCTGCTGATTCAGTTCTCAAGATACAAGGCAGTGCAATATTTAACAAAAAATTTAATAAACCAACTTCTATTCAAGTTAAAGGGACTATTTGTAACTTTCAGAAATGCTTCTTAACAGCGACAACTGTGGCCGAGAAATCAACGAAAGTCAGCGTCGAGCTCGCGCTTGCTCGCTCTACATAGACATGAACGAGCATCGCTCAAAACAGTGAGGCGACACATGTCAGCTAAAACCACAATATCACTCTATATTTCAGCTGCTTGGCAGTAATGTTAGCTGACCAGACGAAGATCTCGATGAACATGATTTAGATCTGATCTTAGTGTTGGCTTTTACTGCCTCAGCGCAGGCTGATGCAGCGAGGCTCTGTAGCGTGTCTCCCTGCTCTCTCCGCCCGCAGCCGGAGAGAGCAGGGAGACACAGGCACCCGGTCGGTAACGAGACGATAACATTACTAGCTGAGGAGCTCCGTCACTTCACAAGACACGGGAAACCTCTGTTGGTCTGAAGGAGCATTTTCAATATAAACGGTAGAGCAATAATACAGTGATCAACCAATCAAAAAGCTGACACTAATCATGGCAATACAAAAGCTGATAAATAATCTGCTTATAGTAATCAAGTAGTCCACCTACAGTGTTCATTTGGGGTCTTTTCATACATGAAAACATACGGACTTTTTTAACTTTCTGTTTTGTTTTTTACTCTACACCCGTGATAATTTGCCTCGCGGACCGTCTGCTCTCCGGCTGGATACGTGAGGTTGATGCTCCGTGCACATTGATATCATGATAAATCGATGTAGTAGATGAATCGTTACACCCCTATTACTATACTAATACAGTGTGACTGGCTTGGGTCCTTACCAACACCTGTAGATCAGTGATTAAGTTTGAAACTAGTGGCAGGAATGTGTGGGCGTCACCTGTGTTACGGAATGAAAGCATCTACATGGATTATTCTTGCATGTACAGTGTTATAATGCAAATGTGTTTGTCGTATGCAGTTTCAAGCACATGCTGCAGAAGATGGTGCAGCAAATGCTGAGACGCCCATGGATATTATAGTGAAAGTGATTGACCAGAACGACAACAATCCTACTTTCTCTCGAAGCACCTACTTGGGAGAAGTTCCTGAGTCTTCATCAACCGGTACTGTCATTGGATCTCATTTAAGCCTGAAAAATATGTCTGTTAGTGTTCAACAGTATGTTTCACTTTTAAAAGACAAAAGAATAAATTTGAACTTCTACAGTTTGACCTAAAGCTTTGATATAGTAAAATCCAGGACCTGTTGCAACACATCGGGGAAATACTGCACAGTGGATGTGCCAGTCCTAATTTCTTTGAAAAAGTCTTCTCACTTTGATGATCCTCCATTCTAGGCGTCCAATAGCTGGACATTGGAGCAAGACATAAGAGAGAAAACGCTTAACAAAAGTTTGAACAAAGTTTACAGGTGAAAGCATATGGATATGGGCAGTTGCCAATGTTGTGTCCAGAAGAATAAAGATGTAAAACATTCAACATTCAGTACGCCACTGAAGTGAGCAGCACACTAATTAAGCTAAAGCTGGTATCAGATGGCAAAATCAAAAACAACTCTGGACACTGTCCAAATCTACCATTGTTTTCTGTGCACGCAACGCATCATAGTAGTTAGCCTTAGTTAGTGATCATAGATTGTACACTGCTTTTTATATTTTTGGTCATTTTAGTCCACTATATGTGGTATGAGAAGACTACAAAATGACTTAACTGACTGACACCCCAAGAACACCACAATCACCAGGTGCAGTGTTAGGTTGGAAAGAAAACTAGCATACTCTTAGCCCTGTTTTGCCCAGCTTTATTTTGTAAATCACATTTTTAATGAAATGCTCTGAATTAGGACTGCTCGATTATGGCAAAAATCATAATCAGGTTTTTTTGTTCAATATTAAGATCATGATTATTTAACATAATTACTCATTGACTTTGGAGACATCATGCATTTAGAAAGAAAATTGTGTACGTCTTTAAGTTAAATCAATTTGGTGCGCTTTGAGAGCAAAGACAATTTTGTGCTCAAGTAAACAATTTAATCATAAACACATTTGGTTGTATAGATATGAATTGTGATGACGCGGCAAAAGTCACACCCACAAAGCATGGTAAATGAGACGGGGTCGGGCTGGTTGCCAACATTTCCTGCAGCACTGGTCAGTCGTGCCGGGATGTCCCTCCCCGCATGAAGAAAGGGCGCAGCGAGTCCATGGCCCCGGGAAGCGGCGAGGTCTGGGCGCAGCCTGCTGTAAAGCTCACGGCTGGAGCCACCTTCGCCCCGGGCCTTTCCAAGCCGACCTAAACCCGGTCTTGGCGCGCCGCCACCGAGAAAAGCGCCCGGTGAAGTCCAGCCAGCGCCGGATAGCAGCCGTTCTGTCCTTTCTGGTTCAAAAACACACCACTGTAAAGGAAAGGGGTGTGCTGGATTTATAACAAAAGACCAAAACAAGACCATCATTGCAAAACGGAATGCGGCATAATAATTGTTTTATCTCAATTATCTTGTTTTATTAATTGTTGGAAGCCAAAATTGTAACTGAAAATAAAATTTGACTAATTGCCCAGCCCTACTCTGAATACTTTGAGAAACCTCTGTACTTAAGCGAGGGTTGGTAGTCTTCTCCAAAATAATTTTTATCTATTTAGCTAGCTTGACAGCTGTGAGTACTAATAATAGCCATGTTCGTTGTTTAGGTTCATAATGATAATGTTGCTGACTTTGCGACAATCTCACTAGACTTACCGACTTTTGGAGCTTGTACTGCTAGCTACTGAAATTGGAAAGGAGTTGGCAACACTGGGTTTTTCTGTTGGATAATTTTTAAAATCCAACGTACTCTTGCTAGTTTCTCAAGATTTCCAACCCTAGCTTTAATTTTCCCTTCTGATTTTCCTCTCTCCAGGTTTTGAAGTGATTACGGTTGTGGCCACGGATCTTGACGAGCCGAATAATGACAACTCGGATATCCGTTACCGTATTATGGACCAGGATCCAAAGTTGCCCGCTGACAAACTGTTTGTCATCAACCCAGTCACTGGAGCCATCAGAGTCGATGCCGGTGGGCTCGACAGAGAGGTCAGAGTTCTAAATACCTATTGCACTTGTCTTTCTTTCATGCAAGCTCTGGTGCAGACCAAACCTCTGCACCAAGACTGACTGAGAATGTGGTTTGTTTGTTTGTTATTTGAACATAAAGTGATCTACGTAGGAAAAAGGTGTAATAGTAGATATGTTGCATTAGTTCCCTGCTATTGGCTGATCTTGACAGGTAGGGGTGGAAAGATCAATTCGCGGCCTCCGTACGCGAGCACTGTGCCGGTGGGCGAGCACTGCTGGCGTCGCCTGACTGCCGCTTCTCCCACTGTCAGCTGTCTTTCTTCTCGTTTTGTTTTGTTTTGTTTCCTCCTGCTCACTGAAACCTGGCAACAACTGACTACTTCTCCACCATCATCAATGACCCCACCCGTAACCCCCGAACCCTCTTCTCCACTGTCAATTCTCTCCTCAAGCCTCGTGCCAAGCCTCTAACGCCTCACCCGATCTTTGCAACTCATCCCTCCAGTTCTTCACTGACAAAATCACCACCATCAACAACTCACTGCTCCCTGTGTCTGACCCAGCAGCAACCACACCGGCCCCTTTTCTCTCCATCCCTCTGGACCCCCTGACCCCTCCCCCCCAGTGCCGCCTCTCCCGGTTCGACGCAGTTGACTCAGCAACCATTGCCAAACTCATCGGCACATCCAAACCCACCACCTGCTCCCTCGACCCAATCCCCACTCCCCTGCTGAAGTCCTGCCTCCCTGTTCTATGCCCCTACCTCACCGACCTCTTCAACTCCTCACTGTCCCATGGAACTGTCCCCTCAGACTTCAAAACTGCTGCTGTCACCCCCACACTCAAGAAACCTGGTCTGGACCCCTCCTGTCTCAATCACTACCGCCCTATCTCCAACCTCCCCTTCCTCTCCAAAACCCTCGAACGCCTCGTCTCCACACAGCTCCAATCCCACCTGCATTCCAACAACTTGTTTGAACCCCTCCAATCCGGTTTTTGCCCCCTCCACAGCACAGAAACTGCACTCCTCCAAGTCCTCAATCACCTCCTCACCTCTGCTGACACCGGAGCCCTCAACATCCTCATCCTCCTGGACCTGAGTGCAGCCTTCGATACCGTGAGTCACAACATTCTTCTCACCAGACTCCAAGACATCGGTATCGAAGGTACTGCACTCAGCTGGCTTTGGTCCTACCTCACCAACAGATCTCATTTCATCTCCCTTCACAACAACTCCTCTGCCACATCAACAGTCACACAAGGTGTCCCCCAAGGCTCTGTACTCGGTCCACTCCTTTTCATAATCTACATATTCCATATATCACCCCAGTCCTCAAAGACCTCCACTGGCTCCCCGTCTCCCACCGGATCTCCTACAAAATCCTGACCCTCACCTACAAAGCCCTCCACCAACTTGCCCCCCCCCCTACCTCTCTAACCTCCTCTCCCCCTACCAACTCCCACGGTCCCTCAGATCCACCTCAGCTGGTCTACTTTCCACCCCCAAGTCCAACCTCCGCAGCTTTGGGGACAGAGCATTCTCCAGAGCAGCTCCCAAGCTTTGGAACTCCCTCCCAAAACTCATCAGAGACTCCGATTCCCTCACCCTATTCCAGTCCTGCCTCAAGACCCATCTTTTATCCTCTGCCTACTCCTAGCCCCTCCCCCCCCTTACCCATTTGTCCGTGTGTATGTATGCGAGTGCTCCTGTGTGTGTCGTTGTCTCCTGTTTGTCTCACACCGTTTTTCCCCCCGATAGTGTAAAGCGTCTTTGAGTTCTTTAAAAGCGCTATATAAGTTGAATTTATTATTATTATTATTATCTGGAAATCAAGAAATATGTGACAGACATTGATGCAACACCACAGATTCAGGAAATCAGTTAGCATAGGCGGAAAACGGAAACAAACATTCCCATGCAGAAGAAACTGTACGACGAGCCACCCAGCCTGAAATAGTTTGTAGAACAACTTGACGTTTCTTTAAGGGAATCCTATATAAATAATATGCAACGTTAATATCTCTGAGGGAATCTGTCAAAACTGTCTTATGAGCCTTTCACACAGAACGCGGTTTGTTCTGCACTTGCCATCACAGTGCTTGAACTTTGGCCGCTTGTGCTTCGCTCGGCGCACCAAAAAGCCGTTGTTGTGCCGTGCAAGCCACTGGAAATAACATGTTTCGGAGTGCAGTGGTGCCGTTTTCACGTTCTGTGTGAAAGGCCCATTAGAGATTGACAGATTTTGCGCGTCATGGTGGCCCTTGCACATAAGGCCCGCCTCCAGAAAGAAGAAAACAATCGGTGCATGAGGAATACGTGGAATACCTACTATCTTTGTTCTTTGAGGTACGTCTACACTCGCACACACAGAGGGATGAGGTATTATGAGCTGCTTAGAGCTATAGTTAGGAAGTTAAACAGGTCATAATTCCCTCTCTATTATCTATTTTATATTGCTGTAAAAACATCTCGTTAAAACAACTGGACTTATTAAATTTTCTACAAAAAAGTCCTAACAGCTTAAAGTATATGAGCACACAGGGGCGTGTGGGAACTGTCCGGGCTGCCTACTAACAGAGTTTAAAGTGCTCCTCTGGTTAAAGCTGTCCCACGCAGGTTGAGGTTGAGCCACCCCCCAGCTTCAAATATTCCCTGTTGATTAACAGCCCTAGTTTGCTGCGTCATTACTGTGCGACACTCCTGTGTAGTTGCAGGACTGTTTTCCCTTCAGTGAATGATAATCCTGAATCTGTGATCAGCATTGCTTGCTTCATTGTTGACATTTACCCGGTGCTTTTTGTTATAATGGTTTTGCTGACATTATCGGGTAAGTGCAAAGATTCTCGCTTTTCTCACAGTTGTGTGAATTGACCTGGATATGAAGCGTCTGTAGCACAAAAATATTATACTGTTAGTTTCTAAAGAGATAAGACGGAGCCCTCTCCCTCTTCCCAGTTTCCTGCCCTCTCTGCCCGCTGCTGTTTGCGTCTCTCCGCCCAACGTCCCTTAGTTGGACTGAAGTGAGCTATTGCTTTTACAAAACGCTCATTAAATATGGCAATATAAAAGTTACTATTTTTATATAGTTTTTTATAAATAAATAATGTTCACTGACTACACATACCAAGGCCGTTGCTATGGAACAGTGGTTGCTATGGAACATACACTAGCAGTTAGCATCACAGGTTAGGGTCATATTGATTTCATTATGATTTCTTTATTTACATTATTGTATGATGCCATTTATTGTGCAACCACTGAGAAACTGTCCAGCGTCAGTAGGTACGACCTCCATATCACTGTCTGCAGCCACCTCCAAAGCACACTTGCTTCTAACTGCTCTCAGTTGAAGATAATATCCAAGGAACATGACTTGAGAAGGTGCCATGTAACATCCCACCAGCCGAGGCTAATGTGACTGTCATTATTTTCGCAGCTGTTTTTCTGAATCGATTCTGCTACAACTGAGTCTGTAAAATGACCGCAACATGCTGAAGCCTTCCTGCTGAGGAGTTAAACTTGTGTGTCTCTTCTAACAGAAATACCCAAAGTACACCCTGCTGGTGGAAGCAGCAGACATGAAGGGAAAAGGGTTGTCTGGAGACACGAAAGTAATCCTTACTGTCACAGATAGCAACGACAATGCTCCGGTCTTCACTCAGCCTTCCGTAAGTACAACACACTTATGACTGGAAATGTACTGTTAGCCAAACACCTCCCCAGAGGAGCCTAGCAACCAATCAGAGCAACCATAACTAGGCACAGCACATCTGTTGAGCTTTGGAGTTCTCACAATGCTGAAGCAGTGTCTATGGGGCTGTAATAACAACTATAGTCAGTGCTGTTGTCATTATTTAAGTAGTGGCTTTAAAGCAACAACAGGCCTGCTGGAGAAGGTAGCTCAACATAATTATTGTTGGTGATGTTGAAAGCTACAAAGATTCTCCTTTTTCATTTTACTCTGTTCAATAGATTAGATCTCAGTTTTGGTCCTGGAAATTTTTTGACATGTTGAATCTTTGCATCTTAAGCAATACATGTGATGACACATTTTACATTAAAAACAATATTTGATATTGGAAGGCAAGTTTTATGCACTTTTTAGCTTAAAGTTAGTCAACTATAATTAAACTTAGTCCCGTAGCTGTACAGGGAAGTAATGAACTAAACTACATGATGATGCAGATCATAGTTAAGTTAAGGCTTAAAAAATATAATTCTTGTTTACAACCAACAACAATCCTCATGTTCTCTTTTTGTTTCACTTTTTATCTCACCTGTTGCATTCTCCAAGTATGTGGCAACAGTTGCAGAAAATAAAGTGGACGCTCGAATCCTTACGATGTCGGTAACCGATGGTGACGAGGTACACTCCCCAGCCTGGAATGCCAAGTTCACGATTGTCGAAGGCGATCCTGGAAAACTTTTCACCGTGAAAGCAGCAAGTAACAAACAGGAAGGAATCCTTTCTACTGCCAAGGTAGGAAGTTAACAAAGAATTCTCAAATAAGCCATATTATAGTTGTGAGATATCTGTCAATAAATGTTGGTTTTATTTTATAGATTGTTAGTTTATTAGACAACAATCAAGTTCTACAGCAGTATGAGTTGTGAGACATTTGTCTGATAAGTTGTGCTGCTGTGCTTTTCCTTCCATCCAACCAGGGTCTTGACTTTGAGAAGAGCACCACGCACACTCTGTTGATTACGGTGGAGAATGAGATTCCTTTTGCTATTGACCTGCCCACTGCCACCGCCACAGTCGTGGTGAGTGTGCAGGACGTCAACGAAGCTCCAATCTTTGAACCAATACAGAAGAAAGTGTCAAAACCGGAGAACCTTGCCGTCGACAGTTCTGTGGTGCAGTACATTGCCTCTGACCCAGACACTGCACGCAAACAGACAGTCATGTAAGCTCAAACTCTGATGTACCTTGTAATTTTGAATATGTATTTAAACACAAGGTTATCACTGCTAAAGAAAATTAGAAAATTTAGGTGACACCTTCGATTCTCGAAACCTCAGAAGGGCAACAATATGGAGTCAGATCAGTCTCAATATTAATGAATTCACACAAAAGGATTCACACACAGGGATGAACCTTCAGTCCAGTTGCTGTATACCATGTTTGGATTCTTTTGAGGATCTTTACAGACATATCTGCCCACGTCTGATTGTTTCAACACCACTTCACCAAAGCTAGTTGTAGTTTCCGTGTTTACTCCGTGCATGACGTAAATCATACCTTCATGGGGACACACCCACGTGACTGGCTGAGAAGGAGGGAGACCTCTGATTGGCTACAGATAATTTCCTGTTGCAAATATGCATTTGCGGATTGGTGCACGTCAGGGGAGTCTCATAAAACCCACACAGATGCAGTGAAGTTCACACATGACAGCAGTTTGTATATAAATACATCTATTTGTAGATTTCTATTACATTTATTTAAAACAAGAAATATTTGTGTGCATCAAAAACATATTTGTGAACCTTATTTTTTATGTGGATTTTTTTTTTTTTTTTTACATTTATATACAATGACTTTTTGTGTGCATTGAGACATATTTTTATGGAGTCATTTATATATAAATCACACGGTACATTTGTGAATCTTTCTGTGTGCATTCATTATTATTGAGACTGATCTGACTCAATACAACAAAGAGTGCATTCATCACCAAAACGTCTGCCGATGTTGACCGTATTACTGATAAAATGTAAGAGTAGCTGAGATTTTAGTGAATGTCATAAAGCTAATGTAGAGGCTACAAGTCCTCCAACCTGTAATTTCCAGCACATCCTACGTCAACACTTTGATACCATACAGTTCTCATCTTTCAGCTCCAGACGATCAACCATGTAGATGGTGGGGAAGAAGAGGTGCTCGAAACCTCTTGCGGGTTAGGACAGTTTAACGTGTTGATGCAATTAATATTAAATGGTATAAAGTAGTAGAAATTGAAGTGCAGACAGGATTTACTACATGTTAACTTGTGTCTTGCGAAAGTCAATAAATCCATTAGAGTTTTTGTGGAAGTTGATTTTAGGGATGTTAATAATTAACCGTTTAACCGTTAACCGACATTAAGCATTTTAACCGATTAACGCTATCGGTTAAAACGGTTAAAAGAAATATTAATTATTAATAAAAAGCTGAGGAAAAAAAAACTTTAAGGAGAAAAGCTGGTCCACCTTAAGAGAGTCTGAGCTGGAGTTACAGATACAGGAAGTTGGATCCCGTCTATAGCTCGCTTGAGCGGAGGAGTTGAAGCCTCGTAGCATTTATTCACCAACAAATAAACTGTACACACACTGTCTGCTACACTTACGTTCACAGCTATAACGCCACACACACACACACACACACACGGTCTGTCGGAAACTCGCTGAAGTTTCGCCGTGCTGTCAGACCGTATGTGTGTGACTACGGGGAGCACGAAGCCACCAGCAACGCTTGAGCTGCTAACGTAGCACAAACACACACACTGTTTGTCAGACTATCGTTAATCCGGGCAGACAGAGTATCGTTACGCCGGGCAGACACACAGCGGACAACCTGCTAAACTAAACTAAATGTGCGGTGGTGACTTTTACTGAGAAAGTGGTTGCATGTCCGCGACACTACACGAAGCATCCAAGTTACCTATCTGCTTAGTTAACGCTCCTGGTCCATGAACTGGAGACGGTGAACGCAGCATTCGATCCCGTACGGGTGAACTGGGTACAACGTTGTCTATTGTGCTCATACACTGCAGCTGGCGCACCGCTGCATGCGAGGCACAAATCTTATCGGTTAACGGTTAATAATCAGTTAACGAGTGTTGGTTATCGGTTAACAATATTTTTCCAAATTAGCATCCCTATCTGCTTTGCTTCAACATATTAAAATGGATTTATGGTTCTTTTGTGTGTTTCTTGTTGGACAAGAGTAAGATGTTGATCCCGCTCACATTCAGACCTTTGCAATCAGTAGCTGTTGATATTCTGTAATCACTGTTATTCAATAATTGCATCCACCATAATCCTAAATGTTTCCGTTTTTTAGTTTAAGTATGGCTTCATGAGCATTTAGCCAAATAAAAAGCAAAATCTGAAATGTTTCTATCTTAAATTGCCACCATGTCCAAGCAAAACTCAAAGAACAGTAAATATCAACTGAATGTTATTCAAGTGATCGGATCTGTGAATGTTCAGTCGTGAAGCATGATGGTTGTAATCTGCTCGCTTGCAAAGCATTTACGTCTTTCTGTGGTTATCTTGTTTATTTCCAGGTATAAAGTGGTTAGAGACCCTGCCGGCTGGCTGAATGTGGACAAAAATACGGGCCTGATTAAAGTCAAAAGTCCCATGGACAGAGAGTCCCTCTTCGTCCAGGACAACAAATACACAGCACTCATTGCTGCATATGACAATGGTAGGAAGGAGGCAACACTTGCACTTGTACACGCTCATCTGGTTTTCTGCACTGCTTTAGGGCCAAACAAAATATGGACTTTATCTTACTGTCATGTTTTAGCTTCCCTCAGATTGAGTTGTTCTCCTGATTCATGTTTGTCTGTCTGTCACCTCACCAGATGAAGTCCCAGCCACAGGAACCGGCACTCTAATAATCGTGCTCGAAGATGTCAATGACAATGCACCCACCATCGTGGACCGAACAGTCAGAGTGCGTCTCCTTTTTTTTTTTTTTAGTTTCGTTTATTTGACAATTGTAGCACCAATGTACATGTACAGTTAAAAGAACATCAAGGATAACACAGAAAAAAGTCACAGGATTTATTTCCATTGTGGCCCTTCTTGTTGTTACCTCCGCCAAGGAGGTTATGTTTTCACATGCGTTGGTTTGTCTGTCTATTGGCAAGATTACTCGAAAAATTCCCAATGGATTTAAATGAAATATTTGGGAGGGGTGGAGTGTAACACGATGAACAATTCATTAGATTTTGGTGGCGATCCGGACCATGACCCGGATTCAGGATTTTTTTTAAGGATTCCGATGAGCCGGAGCATTAAGACCACAGGGTATAACACATGATGCGTTGATGACGCATGACCGCGCCTTCTTCCTCCTCCTTCAAGCAGAGAGATACGTGTGTGGATGTGTGTGCGGGAGCTGCTGTCTGTCCGCGGTGAGAAAGAAAAAAGCAGTAGATGACGGGATGAGAGACGACGTAGTGTAACGTTATACAGACATAACAAGTCTGCTGATACGTTACACGGAAACACACGGTGTTAATAAATGGCCGACAACCTCACGGTACCGCCAGCTGTGAGCTGTGATCTGTTTTCAAAGTCACGCACCTTGGCGGAGGTCTGCGGCTCTCAGAGTGCCATTTTAGTTAGATGTGGTATGAGCGCGGAGATAGTGGAGTACGGCATATAACACCACAAAAAACCCATCAATATACAGACATTATTCCCATTAGGCATTAACAGGTGTTACTCTGTTAACAAGCCAAACAGGTAGTTGTCATGTTTCTGAGCAATTTTAATACAAATTAAATTTAAAATTGACATTTTTTGGTTGCAGAACTTTTATTCTGTGATGGGTGTGATTCAAAATATATCCCACAAAAGCCAAAGTTGTGCAGCAACATGAGCAAACAAAGACTTGAGTCTAATATTGTGTTTTTACAGGTGTGCAACAAGGAATCGGGTCCTCGGCCGCTGTCGGTGATGGATAAAGACGGACCGGGCTTTACCGCTCCATACAGCGTCCATTTACAGGGCATGTCGAAGACCAACTGGACCGCTAGGATGAACGACTCCAGTACGTACAATATTAATACACAACTTAGAAGTTGTTTTTACACATGGCAAGCCACAAGCTAATACCATCCAATCAAATATCCAGTCCCAGGAAGAATCTCATTGGTCATTCCAGGGGGAAAAAATAGGTTTAAAAAAAATAAAAAGTTCAAAGTTCATATATCAGGGCGTGCATCTTCCCAGGCTGTGCACCACACAAAGTAAGCTCCACACATTACATAAGTTTCAGGTCCTAGTTCAGAGATGCTGCCGTTTAGGTGTAAGATTTTGATGTTTGGAGTTTATTGGGGAGGTGGCAACACAGTGCGGGAGTAAGCAATGTCTGAGGAGAACACCTCAGTGGGAGGGAGCCCCTCATGCAACACATTACAGGGAAGCTAGTTTGTTGCCAAGATATGCTTTGAATTATTTGTTGGGGAAAAGGCAGTCATAAAATTTGTTCCAATTTGAGTGTTTCTATGAAAATATTGTTGGAAACTCTTTTCCTCTTTGTTACAGAAACGGGTATTATCCTGGCTTTGAACACTGAGCTAGCCAGGGGAGAGTACACTGTGGTCCTGAGGGTTTCAGACAACCAGGGCTTGGCGCAGGACAGCACCGTCCAGGCTGAAGTGTGCGACTGCTCTGGGGAAGACGTGGTCTGCAAAGATCGGGCGACAGCTGGCACTGAACTGCCTATAATCCTGGGAATACTGGGAGGCATCCTGTTGCTGCTCAGTAAGTCTGATATTTATTTTATTCATAGATGTAAAGATGCTTATCGTAGTTCCCGGGCCTGTGGATGTAAATTATAGCTTGCATGCAAAAGAGAAGTCATGAACTGTGTGATGGTAGAGTCATTAACTTGGTCTGTAGGATGCTGTGGGCAGTGAGAGAACTTCTGGATGGTCCAGTGATCTCAAAACTGCTGTACAAAAACCAGAAGCTATACATTTACAGTATAAGGGCTATGTAATGTTTTTGTTACTTGGGTTTCATTGAACTATGTCGCTAGAGCTAGCTTGGCAAGCTCAACTGATGGATGATAAGTGAAATAGTGCATTTGTTGGGTACTATTTTCAGAGGCGGATTCTGAGTTCATAATATAGGGGACCTATGGCGCTTCCCCGAAAGAGACATGAGCTCTTCAGAAAGCTTCTTTTGAGAAATTTAGGGGGAACTCTAAAATATTGTAATTTTTGGTGTTATTTTCTATATAAATTTAGATTTCCCTGTATGTGTTTCAAACGTGGTGTGGATGTCCCGATCGAGTCATTAGTGTTGAGCATCTGCCGATACCGAGTCCCAACTACAGCTGCACAGTGCATACTTTAAGTACATTATAGTTAATAAAATCAATCCAATGTATACAGTATGCTTGACAATTGAATAGCTCTGCATTGCATTAAGAAAAAAAAATACCTACATCCAAGCTGTTCCTTTTAAAGGGACGGCGTGTATCATTTAGGGACATCTATTGGCAGAAATGGAATATAATATTAATGAGTATGTTTTTTCATTTCATGTTCTACACACTACACCTTTTAATGTTTCCTTTTATTTTTTTACAAAATAACAATCCCTCTCTCTAATCTTTTTTGGCCTTGTCGCTGTCTTGAGGGAATTGTCCTCCAGTGTTTGTTCCTGAGGTGCAGCCTGAGTTACCTGAATGAAATGACCTTGAGTGTGTATTTTCGTTTTCTCTACATCTTTTGTGCCGATTACATTAATAAATGACTCTTATTGGCTTTTGCTCGGAGCTCCAGCCGCGGTGAAACGCAGCATCATACATGACTCTCACTGAGAGAGACTCTCACTGAGCTGAAATGAAAGAAGTGCACATGAATTAGGTAAATAACATAAATACAGTCTCAAACTGTGTTTTGCTGTCCTTTATGGTGTGTGGTGTTTTGCCGTGGCCCACGGGGTCTGGTCTGTTTAACAAAGTAATGCAAACCATCGCCAACCACCTGTCCACTGTGCATTGGCATTTTTAATGTGCCTTATCGGTGAGCAATTAAAAAAACAACACCATTGCAACAATGAATACATTTTCTCTCTCTTGGTTCTCCCAGGCTAAATATTATCTTTATGAATTAAAATGTTATTTTTGCAGGTAGGTGTGCGCATTCATTTATGTGCGTGCATGTGTACAGTCAGTAACCTCCCACCCCTGAAAGCCACGGTGTAATTGTAAACCTGGGCAGATGAATCCACATGTGGTGCTCTAGTGAGTATTGGTGGCAGCAGGACAGTGGATGTGAGGTGGAGTCACAATAAACTACAGAGTGTGTTCATGGTGATGAAGGAACATGTGAGGCTCATTGATGTGTTTTTAGTAGCTTGTGGACAACAATCGAGCTCTATGGCACAAAGGAAGAAGATGTCGGACTCTGATATACACTCTGACTATACTTGCCAGATACATTGTTGGTTTTGCTCTTTGTTAACAATAAGAAACATATAGAACGTCTCCTTTTTAAATGACTGGACTCTCACCACTTCACCTTTTAACTTTCCTGTCTCTGCTCTGAAGGAGACGGTTGGACTTGTGCTGATGGAGTCATCGGTGTGTTGTATTAAGCTTTGTGCTCTGTATGTTCAGTGTTGGTGCTGCTGCTGCTGCTGTTAGCGAGACGGAGAAGAGGACTGAAGCCGAAGGATGAACCACTACTGAACGAAGATATCAGAGACAACATCTATTACTACGATGAAGAGGGAGGCGGGGAGGACGATCAGGTAAATTAAGAAAGGTTTTGGACTGATTTCTTTATGACGAGGCTCAATCAGGTACGCATACTTAAAATAATGGGGGTGGTACATCAGAGTCAGTAACAGAAAACGTCGGCTACATTTCCAGTTAGGAAATGATGGAGGGACATGTCTCCCAGAGTCCCAGTGGAGCAGCGCTGCTGGTCAGGCTCTCCATTAAAGGTAGTGGGAATACAGACGTCAGTAGATCATCACTTCCTCTGATCATATGGTTGTTTTAGTGAAAGCACCACCTCTGCTAACACATTTTCTGGATGAAAAGCCAGTGGAAGTTGAGTGCAGTAGTGATGGTTCAATAGGATCCTCTATCGCGGTGAAATTGTATCTTGACCAGAATTTAAGAATAAATCTGTGCTTCCAAGCCAATTTCTAACAAATTAAGTTTTTCTATGCAAAGCATAATGGTGCACAGTCGTCCAAGAAGAATACCACACTGTAAACTAAATATACTAACTGTATAATAAACTCAGCGTATCATTATTTATATTGCTGGATTATTAACATTGTAAGCAGCTTTTCAATGTGTTAGGTATAAGAAGTGAAACTAATTTTAATGTAAAATATCGATCCGTCAGATAAACGTATGGAGTAAAAAGAACATTTGTTTCACTCTGAAATGTAGAGTAGAAGAAGGAAGGAGCATGAATGGAAATACTTAAGTAAAGTACAAGTACCTCAAAAGTGTACTTAAGTAAATGTAACTTGAGTAAATGTAATGCTGCCTGTAAACAGTCAAACACAGTTCATTGCAACAGACATCAATTCTATATGTGATTTTCCATACATTTTCCATATCATGATATATATAGATGTAGATATAGATGTGGCCGTCATAAAGATATCCTCATTATCGTGATCTTAATTTACTAGTGATTATGTACCATAGTCCACTTAGGCCTTATAATGTCTGCATGAGGAGTCTGGATTACATTTTGACAGTGTGTAGATTAACAATAGAATACAGTACTGCATGTTTCATAGAAAAATCTCAACAGAAACATGAATTACATTTCTTGTATAAATGCACAAACGGATGTTTTAGTTGAAATGCAAGCTGCAGTGTCTTATGTGTAAACCCGTGCATGTGTTGGCCATCAGGACTATGACCTGGGTGTCCTCCACCGTGGTCTGGATAACAAGCCCGATGTGTTCAGAAACGACGTGATGCCAAACTTCATGCCGGCTCCTCAGTACCGGCCTCGCCCAGCCAACCCAGAGGAAATCGGCAACTTCATTGGTGATGTGAGTCAAACATTCACGAGCTCATACAAACATATTAAAATCTAACATGGTTAAAATAGGTAACTTATCACTACTTTTATAAATTAGTGTGGTTTAAAGCACATATTTGTGTGACATCACCAATGATCCCATGTTGCCACATTCATTATTCCAAATTCTGCATTTCAAAGTGCATCTAGAGCATTTTCTTATCTTAAAGATCAACACAAGCTTTAAAATGATTGAAATCCCCATTTTGTTATTTGTCAAGTTATTATTTTTTAATGTGGTTTGATACTTGTGGCCTCATCCTCTCTCTCCATGTTTCCTGACTTGATTCTGCTGTATATAAAAAAACTGTAGTTGTGTAAAATGAGAACATATATCCTCTGCTCCTCTCCCAGAACCTGAAGGCAGCCGACAACGACCCGACAGCACCCCCCTACGACTCCCTGCTGGTGTTTGACTACGAGGGAGGCGGCTCCGACGCGGGAAGCCTCTCTTCTCTGAACTCGTCGAGCAGCGGAGACCAGGACTACGACAACCTCGCCGAGTGGGGACCCCGCTTCAAGAAGCTGGCCGACATGTACGGAGGAGGAGAAGATGACATGCTGTAAATGTACCAAAGAAAAGATAATAACACATATGGTTGCGTGAATGTTAGATTGATGTAAGCATGAACTGATAAATGGCTGCTTCCCAGGGAAAGTATAGTACAGCAGCCATCAGTAGGCCCACAGAGGTTTATTGTTGTCAGTGCAGTCCGGTTAACAGCCACTGCTCGGAAGCCAAACGATGAGTTTATTTTTTTTTTATACATGAGTTCTACATTTTGAATGGTTGAGCTCTCTCTGCCTGTCTTTTAGATCCCTGTTTAGTTCTAGGCTAAAGATGCTTTTTGTTTATTTTCTCGTCATTGAGCCACATCATCCGTCTCAATGGTGATTTATGGATTTTGTGCAGATATTTCAGCCTGCGTCATGGCTTATTGGGCGACACTGGATATGTACACAGATGATTGCAGTTGCACTTGTAATATTGGCAATGTATGGTACTTATTAACATTTGTTCTGGGTTTTTTTTATAGTTTGTACTACTGCTTCAGTTAAATTTCATTGTTTTGTATCTCTGTTTGAGGAATGAAATTACAAATGATCAAGGGGGAATCTGCGTTGCCAGCCAATGCACATCACCCTCTGAGGGAGGGGTCAATGAATTCTAAATAAATGCTTTTTAAGATGTTTGAAAATCTCCTGTTCAGTTGACATCTTTGCCACATTGTAATGTCAAAACACTTTTAAACGTTGCCTCCAATGGTACTTTATTGCGAACGCTTTGTTAATTTTGGAATTTTTTATAAAGTTATCTTAATACAATAATGGATTTGTGAATGGTCTTTTATTTCATTAATAGAAATTATTTTTCACTAAAACACATTAAACTCTGTAGAGTACAGTAAAGCAGCGGTCATGACAAAAGCAGTGCAGGAGAGGTCTCCTCTTCGGGTTAACACCCTCACTGTAGCCCAAATCCAATCTGGCCCCTACACCATCTCTCTACCCACTTCCACTCCATTTGAGCGTTCACATGGAGGGTCTGCCATATTAAGTGCCATCCCAAACCAGTCAGCGGGGAGTGGAAGTGGGTTATAAAACCCTCCGACAGTGAGCCAGCATCGATGACGACTCAACCAGCTGCCCTTACTGACGAAGTGCAACGCCGTTTTGTGTTTGTCACTGAACAGGTTGTCAGACCAGGTTGTGCCCTACCTACATCATACTGTTAAGCTGGACTTCAAGTCGGCAGTAGTAAGGACCCCAGACACTGACATCTTCTTCATCCTCCTGCATCACGCTGACGCCATCACCCTCATCATCTACCTTGACACTGGCACGGACAGGCACCGTCAGCTGGTCGATATCATAGAGCTGGCCACCTCTCTTGGGCAGCCGTAATGATTGATTATTTCAAAGAGTTACTAAGGACAGATGATTTGGATATTTTCATGTAAAAAAAATCTGGGATGAAATGGGTTAAACAAAACCAACAACAGCTACCAACAATCATCGTCCTAACTTCATAGTAATAACTTCATTGAGCTCTTATTCTAGGGAGCATGAGCACCATGGCTGTGTATTTCTTTACTTAAAGCTTCAGTAGGCAGAATGTGTTTGGCATCATTGGTCAAAAATTCCATAATAACCTTTCAGCATATTGAAATTCAAGTGTTCCGAGAGAAAACTAGACTTAATTAAGCTTTATAAGTATAAATAAATATAAATTAAGAAAATAATATAAATAGAAAATTAATAAATCAGGAAGTAATTTGTAAATTAATAAGTCCACTAGCAAAGCTGAGTGCTCAGGAAGTAAACCGGAGGGAACTAATTAATCTAATTACGTCCGAAGCATTAGAAAAGCAAAACTCTCAGGGCCTTTCCCATTTCCGATTTTATACGGCTCGATTCCTGTCCTCGACTCCTCTCCTCGCCTCTTAGTCCCGCCCACGTGAGATGCGAGCGGAGGAGGCGAGGAAAAGACAGGAGGAGAGAGGAAGAGAGGAAATATGTTTTTAGAGACATGAGACGTTGTTTCTCCTCTGAAGCGTCACGTGAAGCGACGTCTGTTTCTGATGACAGCAGCAGCTGATCACAGCTGGATCAGCTGTCAGTCGGCTTTAACAGCTGTTTATGTCTGCACTGTACTAATACTAATAAAAACACGGTTATTATCAGTGGCAGAGCAGCAGTGTTTCCTCTCTGTAACCTGTAACCTGCTTAACAAACACCTGCACATGAATAACAGCTGCAGTCTGTATTTCAACTGTGGACTGAGTCCTGCTTAGAGGACCAGAACCATCTCTACTGGCACAATAACTTTATATTATTTATTCATTATTAGCGTTTGTATTTATTGATATTCTGACACTAGAAGTTATGTATTAGGCTGAATGTTTGAGGGAAAATTGAAATGAGGTAACTCACATCAAACCCGACGCTCAGGAATTATCAGCCTCATGTGACTGAATGGAAATGAGGATAAATGATGTAAAAGGTGTAAAAGACAGACCCTCCTTCTCTCTTTGACTTTAACTGTATCATTAATAAAAGTTAATGGGGGAAATAACAGATCATCAAAAGAAAACTCTTTCTAATAAATGAAGAAAGTTGTTTGAAGCCTGTTGTCATGTTTTAAACAGCTCTTTCAGTGTCAGACTCCTTCAGCCGAGGTGTGTGAAGCAGAGATACTGCAGGGCCTTCTGCTGCTGGAACACTTTACCATCAACATGGTCCGTCTGTTGTTCACACCTACAGTTAATACAGATTATAAGTAGATGGTGAATCAGAAGACAACTAAACTGTAAAATTTTTAATCTGTGATCTGTCTCCAATCCGTAATAAAACTCCAGTGATGTCTACATGTATCAGATCAAACCGATCGGCTCAGCATCCAATCAATAACTGATATCCAATAAGGGGGCGTGTTGGTCGGTATAAACTTCCGTGGAGGATACACTGGAGGATACAATGGTGTATCCTCGCTCATGGCTCCTCCAGCAAGCCTCCTCGCTCCTCGCTCCTCAAGATGCATTTTAGAAATTGGGACGTCCTTCCAGATGGAGTGCTGAGATCGATTTCCGGGTCACACCCGGAGGATCGAGGAGACGAAGAGACGAGGAGGCGAAAAATCTGGAAATGAGATGCAGCTTTTGACTCTGATTTGTAGAAGATCGCTTGTTTAATTCTGCCGATAGTTTGTTTTGAGTCCATTTGCATGTCCGGTAGATAACACGGTGAGAGGCAGCGGGTATATCCTGGTTCACATTCAGTCACAAACGTGATGAGAAGTACATGGGCTTATGGGAAATGTTGTTTGAAATGACTGCGTGATTTGATATTAACTCAAACGTAATTATAAAATACTTTGTATTTAAATAAATAATTAAAAATAGTAATTTAATCAAATAATATAATACACATATACATATTACCTTTATGTTAAGGCAAAAGCTATGGCAGCAGTGGGCACTTGCTTATTTGCATTTAACATGAGACATTTAATCAGTGTGTGTATTGAATTAAATAAGGATTAATGAATTTTGCAAAGTCTCAAAAAATGAATTTGTTCTTATTTATGCTTATTTTGTAATAATGTGTATATTTTCTTTTCTGTATTTTTTTTTCTATTTCAAAAGTTTTTTCACCTAAATGACTAATGACTAATAATAATTCCAAAATGAACTGAACTTTCCACTCAGCCTACAAAACAAAGGAGGGAAAAAGGAAAAGCTGTTTGTCATTGAGTGGATTCCAGTTAAAAGTCTTTGAGCGGATGTTTCAATCTCTCTCAAGTTGGGATACTGCACATATTCAAACAATAACATGACAATGGGAGACTTTGACCAATCACAGGTCATTTCAGAGAGAGAGCGAGCGTTCCTATTGGCTGTGCTCTGGCTGGTGGGCGGTGCTTGGTATTTCCTCAACTGATCTCAACATGGCTGCCGGGTCACAAACTTTCTCATTTTACAGCTAAACAGTACACTACAAGATGTTTCTGAAAACATTTGAGGCGAGAAATAGGCAGATGACCTGTCTCATGCACTACTGTCAGGATATAGTGACCGTTTTATGAAAATAACTTGTTTTAATCATATTTGCTCCATTTCTACCCACTGCTGCTTTAACACATGTATGACAGTACAATATTCAATCTGAGAGCAGGGGCTTCACACATGTATTTCTCACATTTGCAGTGCACTGCATTTTGTTTATTTTCTTTCATGCCTTGGACTTGATTCAGTGATTCAGGGACTGACATGAGTTGCCCTGAATCCACTGGAAGAAAATAATACTCTCATGCACAAAATGATTAGATTTTTTATTTTTTTATTTTTTTATTCTGAGTGAGGTGTGGAGGTGTTTTTTTTAAAGCATAAGCACACACATTCTGTTTTCTTACTCCATGTGTACATTCTTTACTATGCTTTATTGATATAAATTCATATTATTAATTAATTTCATCTGTAAAAGATTTTGTAAATGTCAAAAGAGACCTACAGGTAATCTTTGTACCCTGATTATGCCTAAATAAAAAGTAAAATAACATTTCCTGTCATAATTAAATGAAAAACATTTGTTAAAAGGACAGTCATTTAGCTTTTTGTCTTTAACAACTGAATGAATTGTTTTTCAATGCTACATTCAAATGAAATCACAACACAGAAAACAAATTGAAGAGGTGCATTACATCTCAGTGTTCAGCTTAAACCTGCCAATACTAAATGCAAAGCATCATCACAGTTTTCATAAGAAGGTGCAGGAGAGCTTTTTCTTTTTTTTTTAGATTTAACGCATCATCCATGCCAAAATGAAAAACAATCAACTGTCCAATCACAGGTTGGGGGTGGGAGCATGAGCAGAGCTTATCACCGCTGACACGAGCTGTCACATTAAAATAGTTTCCTGTGAGCCAGCTGACTGGAGAGGCACTACTATTGAAGGTACGTTTAGTAACATTAGTGCTTGTGATTGTCTGCATTTAAATATTAGAGGAGAGTGGGCACTACGTTTCTGCAAAGACGCCGTGCGCCGGGACCAAGCCCCCAAGAAGAGCGCCAGTCGTTGATCCCAATTTCGTCATGTGACCGAGCAGACGTTACTGCGCATCTTCCATGTGCCCAATGGATGCGGAAGATCACCGGAAGATTCGGGTACTTTCCCAGACGGAAGTCGAGCCATTTAGGCTTCATGCTCCTCTGAGCAACTTTCATAGGAATGAACGGGGTCCCGCCTCCAACGCTGCATCCAGTTCTCTTTATACATCCATGGTCGGGATACAATTATCAACTGTAACCGCAGTGCAATGCGTCGATTACTGTAGCTAGCCAGTGGGGCACAACAGAGAGACTCGTATGCACTAAAATGCATGTGAGGCCAGCTGGCTATGTAAGCAAAGCACAGCAAAGCTCTGATTACAACACACAAAGAGAGACTTCGCTCTCTGCTCAGGTAGACATTACTCCTCTATATCTTTACATAGACAATAGTTGTTTGCTGCTATATTAATGCTCTGAATTTCAAATATAGAACCTTTAACCACAGTGTAGTTGTCAGGTGCAGATACTGTAGGAATAAATAAAAACATTGGCAATGAACACTCAAAAACATAATTTAACAGATTCTAGGGTTTTCCAGAATCGTCCATCTTCAGAAGGGCTGGATGCCTTTAACATTCACTTTCATTTTGACTTTCCCTTTTTTTGCAACTCACCATACAAAAATGTACACACTCTCCCATATCCATCACACTTTATCTGATCATTTCAACTTGGGAAGTGATCATAGAGAACTTGCTTGTCGCTTTCTTCAGATCAGGCTTTTATTTTGACATTCTGTACCCAGCCTGGAATTTAAAGCTGGTTTACGTAGAGTAACTGGCTGGCTTTGATCCACTCAACTGAATTTCATTCCACACTTTTAGGAAGTTTAAAAAATGTTTCTTCTCTCTTTTTCAAGTGATAGTGTTATGTACATCCCGAATCAAACTCCAACCTAAGTTACGTTTTAGTAATCTCCACTGATCCCCAGCCGATTATGCTGCACAGGATGGAGGTGTCATCCCATGTTCCATTATCCTCTGAGCTCATCTGCTTCATCTTTGTGAACTCTCCAAGAGAAGAGTGAAGTCTCCAAGAGACCATGCAGCTACATGGCATCCAGATGTAGCTCCGCCTGTGCTGAGGTCTAGAGAGGACATGATAACTCCAAGTCACTGAAGGGGGACCTCAGACAACCCAGCACGTCCCCCAGAGAGAAGAGCTTCCTGGTCCCAGCCACCAGGGGCTTTCTGGACCCCTGGAACTGGCCCTCACCAACGTGACCAAGTCAGCTGTCCTGGAGAGGAAGAGTAGAGATATGAAGTCATTTGTATCTGAAATTCTGACATTTTTACTAGGGATGTAACGATTCATCTACTACATCGATAGATAGATCACTATAAGCGGTTGATCTCTGTATTTTTGCTCTACCGTTTATATTGAAAATGAGAACAGAAGCAGCAGGTTAAATCACTGTTCATTTAACTTGAATAGAAGTTGGTTTATTTTATTTCTTGTTAAATATTGCACTGCCTTGTATCTTGAGAACTGAATCAGCGGGTCCTGAAGTTGCACTTTTTATTATTTTCTAATAAAAGCTGTATGTATTTGCCATTAATCGTTGTTTACTTGTTTATATCCATAATTAATTTATCCCTGATTCCCTTACAAGAAAAACTTTGAGGAATCCTGACCTGCACTGTCCAGTATCAGATATTTATTTCACAGTCAAAAAAAAAAAAAGTTACTGCATCAATTTTAAGTCATTGAATCGTGTCGTATCGCTCTAGATGAGCCAAATATCGTCATTCCGAACCTGTGACCCTCTTGCTGTGAGGCGACAGTGCTAACCACTGCACCACTGTGTGCAAAGATTTTGAATAGAAATTGTAATAATTCAACTTAAGGGCTACAGACGGCAAATGATGTAGAAATGGACAAAAATAAACCAGAGCAGGACTGTTATGCGCTATGTCCCAAAAGTTGTGGCACAGCTGGATCGCCTGTCAGTCTGCAGGTGTTGTATAGCTTGGAGTTTGTATTTGCAATGATAATGTGATGCACTGTCTAAGTAATAAGGGTGTGCAGTTACCTCTGCCAGCACAGTAGTGTTTTTTTTTTGGCTGGACCACAGAGGGTGATTGAGTAAGGGAGGGATCTTTCTCCTACCTTACAAAATTACATTTGAAGTGGTTTGACAAAATAATATCGTCAGTGAATGACATTGACTCCGTTTTCATGCAGAGGGCTCGGGAGAAAACGCTTTGAAAATTTGAAAAGGTTGGAAAAGGTTGCTTCCACCTCCACAGGTTCCATTTCCCCATCTGTTAAAACGTTACACCTTTAACTAAAGATCTGCAGCCACCTATTCCCTTACCTTCCCTCTGTGTGGATTCCCGTTCTGTACAAGCTCTCCTGATACGTCTGACTTCTCCCGAGAGTCCGTGCTGCACCGTGAAGAAACTGCCTGGTCATTCTGGTTTTCCCAGCGGGCAAAACCTTTATTTTTAGATGTTTTTCTGTGAGTCCTGTATTTCATTTTGGGGAAGGTGTGGGAGCCGCCATCTGTGGCCCCCCAGCTGTGTTCAGACCACGGGGGGTCTGTTTGGGTGGCCTGGCTGATGGTGGCCCTCTGCAGGCGCACAGAGATCCTCTGGGCCGAGCCAGTCATCAGGGTGATGGACTGAGTGTCCAGAGCTGGACCTGCTGATGTGACAGCTGGGAACTCAAACACCTCATCCTCATCTGAAGGAGACAACCCAGAAAATTATTAACAGATTAATTGTTCATCATAGTACAACATCAATGTCTTATACGTAAAATGACAAAAAGAGTAACACGTGAAGCCTTTGTAACTACAATTTGTTTGAGATTCATAAATCCATTTTTCTACGCTGTTTGTGTCACTTTGTTCAGTAAATATCTGTAGCTGAAAATTACCTTTACAAGTGGGCAATGCTGGGCTGCTGGGCAGTGAGCTGTGGGTCAGTCTGGCAGGAGAAACATTGCCCAGAGAGCTAGAGCGGATCAGCTTCCTACAGGCCAGAACCAGCAGCTCCCGACATTGTCTATGACAGTTAACGCCACAGTCTGCAGAGTAAATATAGACACATAAGCTTATATTCAGGGCAAATGTGTTCAGGTAGATGATGTTACTTTTGTTCTCGATTGCCAGATTGGAAGCATGTTCGAGGGATCATGCATGAAAATATGACGCGTCATAGCAGTTGTACTGAAAGATTTATTCAGTTTCACATTTCTTAAAGGGTCAGGTCACCCAAATTGGCCCAAAACCTTGGCAAATACCTAACTCCAGCTCTAACTTCAGTTTCAACCCAGTACAGACTAAGATGTCTAAAATGGCTCTTCTAAATGTAAGATCCATCTCCAATAAGACATTCATGTTAAATGATCTTATCTCTTTTACTGACTTATATTTTATGTTCTTAACTGAACCCTGGCTACAACCTGGGTTTAGCCAAGTTCCTGAATCGTGCCCTACAGATTATGACCGTTTTAGCTGACCTAGGGATTGCCGTGGTGGTGGCCTTGTTACTGTCAGAAAGCATTTAAAATTTAATCCTTTTTCTTCCTTTGAAGTGCTCATGTTTAAACTTGGTGGCCCACTCCTGGTCATATTTGCTGCATATTTAGAACTCCCTGTATTTCTATCCAGTCTCATTTTAAATTATGATAGAATTGTTCTTTGTGGTGATTTTAATATGGCAGATGTTATTCGCACCAAGGTGTCAATAGCCAACAATATTATTTGTACCTGGGGCGGACTAGCCAATGTGGCTTTTTAGACCCAGGTGTATACAGCATGGCAGAGACAAGCACCAGGTGTCCGTAGCAAACGATGCTATTTGCACCTGACCCGGGCACAAATTAGATACTGTATGTGTATACACCGATCAGCCATAACATTATGACCACCTGCCTAATATTGAGTAGGTCCCCCTTTTGCCGCCAAAACAACCCTGACCCGTCAAGGCATGGAGTCCACTAGACCTCTGAAGGTCTGCTGTAGGTATCTGGCACCAAGCCGTCAGTAGCAGATCCTTTAAGTCCTGTATAAGTTGCGAGGTGGGGCCTCCATGGATCGGACTTGTTTGTCCAGCACATCCCACAGATGCTCCATTGGATTGAGATCTGGAGAATTTGGAGGCCGAGTCAACACCTCCAACTCGTTGCCATCCACATGATGTAAAAGAAAACGTGATTCATCAGACCAGGCCACCTTCTTCCATTGCTCCGTGGTCCAGTTCTGATGCTCACGTGCCCATTGTAGGCGCTTTTGGCGGTGGACACGGGTCAGCACGGGCACCCTGACCGGTCTGCGGCTACGCAGCCCCATACACAACAAACTGCGATGCACTGTGTGTTCTGACACCTTTCTATCAGAACCAGCATTAACTTTTTCAGCAATTTGACCTCCAGTAACTCTTCTACTGGATCGGACAACACGGGCCAGCCTTCGCTCCCACATTCATCAATTTGCCTCGGGTCTGACCCTGTCGCCGGTTCACCGGTTTGCCTTCTTTAGACCATTTTTGGTAGGTCCTGACCACTGCAGACCGGGAACATCCCAAAGAGCTGCAGTTCTAGAGATGCTCTGACCCAGTCGTCTAGCCATCATTATTTGTCCCTTGTCAAAGTCACTCACATCTTTACGCTTGCCCATTTTTTCTGCTTCCAACACAAAGGTCAAAGTTCAAAATGTTCACTTGCTGTCTAATATATCCCTCCCACTGCCAGGTGCCATTGTAACAAGATAGTCAGTGTTATTCACTTCACCTGTCAGTGGTCTTAATGTTATGGCTGATCAGTGTATGTACTGTATGTATATTTTTCCTAAATTTTACCAAGTAGTTTTGTTGCCTAAACCTAACCAAACTATGACTGAAAACAGAAAATAATAGTAACAAAAACAGAAAATAATAAGTCCTTTAAGTGGTCTCTTAGGTGAAAGTCCAGAGTTTAACCCCTTCATCCACCACAACCTACTCCCTATACAAACTTTCTTTATATTAATACTAGTATTACTACTAAATCTTTCTGCTAGAAGGGCATTCTGGCAGAAAAGCCTTCGGCTAGCTAACTATTGTTAAATTAAGTATATAATCAACTTGTTATATTCAATGTGTAAATAGTGGAAGCTGACGTGTGACTATTCTCATCCGGGTGCAAATAGACACGTCGTTATAATATTCACGTTGACAAGTCTTCCCACTTCACCACCTGGGGGTGCCGAGTTCTCCACAGGACTGCCTGTCTGACACAATAAACTGGATGTCTTTAAACTTTGTCCAGCTCAATTCTAATAAAACAGAAATACTTGTTATTGGTCCCCAGCATATCACACATCTACTGCCATCTTCTGGTTACCTGTCACAACATATCAAGCCTGTTGCAAGAAATCTTGGTGTCCTGTTTGATAATTTATGTGCAACATATCACAAAGCTTGTCCAATCATGTTTGCATCAACTTAGAATATTGCAAAAAATATATATTTGAACTTTTAGAGATGCGGAACCTGTTTTGCATACTTTTATCTCCTCGCTCCATGATTATTGCAACAGCCTCTTGTCTTAATCATAAATCTTTGAAACGATAACAGATGGAACAGAACTCAGCAAGGTACGAGCACATCACACCTTTTTTCAACTTCTTTACATTTGCAAACTCATGACCTGGCTCCAAGATATATTTTTGACCTTTAAATCCCTTATGATCCTTTACGTAATTTGAGATCCTCAGGCAGTGGTCCTCTGTCTCTTCCAGAGTCCAGGCTGAAAACCAAAGGAGACAGAGCTTTTGCAATCATGGCCCCGTGGCTCTGAAACCAAGGACATGAGGCTGTCTGAGTCAGTGTCTTCTTTTAAGTTTCTTTTAAAAACATGCTTTTATCGGAAAGCATATCCGGATTTTATCTGAGCTGCCTGTTTATCTTATTGGTTTTTAATTTCTCGTTTATTATTTTTCATGTATTTTATATTTCATTTTGGTATTTCATTAAATTTTCTCTCTGTGAAGCACTTTCAAGTTTGTTTTGATCAGTGTTCTATAAATATACTGTAATTAATATTATTTAATTTTTGGCTAGTCTTTACAGAAGAATGCAATGAAACAATACCTTTGCACTTGTAGCCCTGTTTGATGATTCCCCAAAGCTGCAGATCCAGAAACGTAAGGAAGGGGTGAGGTGGGTACAGAAAATACAAAAAACAACATTAGAAAATAAAAGCATGGAGGCATGTTCCTAAAGCCAAGTCATCACAACATTCCCTGTAACAATGTGTATATTACTATATGCCTGTTGCATCTGTGAGAATATGACTTCACAGTGTGTGGCTCAAGACAGATGTGTCATGCCCAACAGCATTTTGGGGAATTAGACTGATTGATTGGTCAGTTTAAATGCAATGTTTGCAAATTTTCATTGCCAGTAGGATGAGACGATATGGAAAGTGCAGTGACAGAATTTTAGAGATACACACAAATCCAGCACAATGTTCACAGAAGGTGGGCTTCAGGTATGTCATCTCCTGGAAGTTGTGGATGAAACCTGGACCCATCTTACACTGGAGCAGTGGGTTAGCCCGCAGGAAATACGCTATCATCTCATCCTTACTGATCAATCCATCTCTGAGAGAAAGAGGAGCGCAGAGGGAGAAGAAAGAAGGGAGGATGAGCAGAAAGAGAAGATAGTCATTTACAGGTGTACCAGGTCAAACATCATATTATTCATCCCCGTGATTAAACTAAAATTACAGAATTATAGGAAAGGAGCGTGCTCTCCCCTACATAGCACAGCTGTTCTCAAACTGTGGTCACATCTCAGCACAAGTACCACCTGCATCTTACATGAGGCCAAAAAAAACAAAAAAACAAACCTCAATACTGCCAAGAAATTAATGAAAAAACCTGAATCTCCACAACTGTGTTGGAGATGGCATTACTGTACCATTTCTTTAATTAGAGCATTTCATCTATGATAGGTAGGATGTGCAGGCTGCTGAAGTGCACAGGGTGTACTGTATGTGTCAATGTATAATAAACAAAACAATACTTATATTACAAAAATTGAATTAAGAACTTACAATAATACAAATTGATGTAATAAGCAGCATTTTCCCCCAAAAAATGTATTGACTCATTTAAGAATAATGCCTCTAAATCATCACTTATGACCCATTATTGTTGTTATTATTATTATTATTATTATTATTATTAAGTGTTGTGGTGTCTGAATCTGCAGAGACCCTGCAGCCCTCTGCCTGTATTTTCTCTTTTCTTATTATTTAGCTGCGTTAGGGATGTTTCTGGGCGTCAGCAAAGAGCCTTTTGACCCTGTAGGGATGCAGGTTACTATATGAAGGATGATGATTGAAATGAATGACTAGTACTAGTACTGGTTACTGTATGAAGCGTGTGCACGTGCTCGCCTGGTGGGAGGGGCTTATAGGACAAAGATGGGAGAAAGGAGAGCTGCAGGATGAGGGCTGTATTTCCAAATTCTGGCATTTTTACAGAAGCAGTACAGTAGCACATGAGACAGATAATCAGGTTCCCGTGCCTCCTTTTAGTGCTCCTAATAGCATATTCAAGATTTACGCGCCAGAAGGAAAACAACCAATCAGAGCCGCAGAGTCTCTAACACAGCTGTCAATCACTGCTCGTGAAGCTTGTGAACTCTGATCAAACGGTCAAACTAGGCAGCGCTGATCAAATATCAATATAATCAAGATTATGTTACTGTAATGCCTATTTCTCGCCTCAAATGGTCTCAGAAACAATGTAATTTTATAATATGTCCAAGGAAAATGTTGATATTCCCAACGGCCTCATCCTTCTTTTCTCCTCATTATGCCTTTGCATTAACTACATTATGTTACCCACTTGCTACCTTGCTAAATTGTTAGCCTCTGTAGCTTCTAGATGCCAACAGTAACGTTAATATTGGCTTTGCTTAGCAGCAGCCTTCTCACGACTTCACCACTTGAACGCCAAGCATATCGTGCATAAACATGATCTCACAAGTTCCTTTTGAAGGCACCAATAGTGTACTGTTTCGCTGTTAAATGATAAAGTTTAGAAAACGGCCACCACATTGAAAACAATCGAGCCAAAACCAAGCACCGTCCACCGGCCGGAGCTAACGTTCTCAGAATCTTGATTCATGTTTGATCAGCGCTGTCTAGTTGGACAGTTTGATCGGAGTTCACGAGCTTCACAAGCAGTGATTGACAGCTGCGTTAGAGACTTCTCACTTTATTATTGATTTCCTTCTGGTGCGGTGGAATCTTGCAAATGCCATTAGGAGCCCTAAAAGGAAGCAGAAGAACCAGATTTTTTTTTTTTTTTACAGATTATCTGTCTCGTGTACTACTGTCAGGAGTTAGTGACAGTTTGAGCAAATACTAAAAAATATATTTTTATTAAAGTTACCAACTGTAGATTTAAACTACATCATCATGCTGTGACTGGGTTGGACTAAAAAAATACAGTTACTGTAGACAATTATTTGAACATCTATACTCACTGATCTTTGTCCAAAACGCAGAAGGAGTCCAGGAAGGGAAAATTAGCAGCGATGCTCTCAAAGTCCTCTTGAGAAATATAGCCATCATGGTCATGGTCATAATTCCTGAACACAGACTTTCCCATTGACAAGAAACAAGTTACACACACATATCTACATCTGACCAGCCGAGCTGTTTTCTGCATTCTGTAGGTATAATTTGAAAAGGGGTGTTGTCTACTCACATCTACCACCTTCCTGATGTGTTTATTGACCACAGAAGGGTCTGGTTTAGTGTTGAAACCGGAGGCCCAGTCCAGTGGGACCATAGGTTTGTTGGGAGTTGTTGGAGAGGTAGGCTGTGAGGAAGGATACAGTACACATACACAGTTCAGCAAATAATGTGTTGCACACAGAGTACATATTTCCAATTCTCCCAGTAGTTCCAAAGGAGCAAAAAAGAAATAAAAAAGTAGAAATATTTGTAAAGTTGTCAAAAAGAAGTATCATGGCAAAAGGGTCTTTAACATTTCAGCAAAAGTATCAAGTTTTTTGAAACTGCACACACTCAGTGTGGACGAACCTGAACACAAAATACAAACCATTTCAGCTGAGACTTACCAATAATTTGGAGTTACGTGGTTCCCTTAGCAATGACAACTCATAAATCTCATCTTCTGTGTAATAAAGGTCTAAAGAAAGCTGAAAATACAAGAGTTTGGGATATATAATTAGTTAAAAAAATCAATGAACAATTGAAAACAACATAGTAAGCTTTCATTCAATGTATTAGACTACTGAATGTTTGTGATATATCAAACTCAAGTGCTGATGATTCTCTCTTGTATTACAGCGATTGGGTGCTCCTCCATTAATCAAGTGCAATCCACAGAGCACTATACTGTAGAGCAGTTTCCAATCTGCTGTTTCTCAGCAATATTTTGGCAGAAACAATGAGCAATGTTTAGTACTGAAACTACATTGGTGAAAGCAGTAAATCACTAACTCACTATTCTTGGTCATCTGGAGCTTAACAACAGCCCGTAACAATATTCTGCCGAGCAAGTTCTCATTCCCAGGGCGTCAAATAGCGACAATTCGTCACGGCCATCGACGTGTGATACCACAAGGCAACCTTAAGTGCCAGTATGAGACACCCCGGGCTTTCCATTACCTACAATGTAAACCCATCCGCATCGATTTTAAACGCTCAGGGAAAGTGCTGTGGTGACGTAGTTTAAAGAGCCAAAGAGACACACATGGCGGGAGGTGGATGGGTCCAACACAAGGCTTTCATCTAGAAGACCGCTGTTTGAATCCGGTGCGTTAAGTTACACTTTCATGTTACAATCAGCTGTTTGTTCATGTTCCATGTTCACAACAAGCAGTTTCATTTTCACTTTACAAACATAGCAGTTTTAAGCCCAAACATGTCGTTTTTTCCTAAACCTAACTAAGGCCCTGTTCACACCTGGTATTAGCATGCGTCCTCAGTGATCCGATCACAAGTGGACAGCTTTAAGTACGTCTGTTCACACCTGGCATTAAAATGTGTCTCCACACGTCTTCAGTGGCCACTTGTGAGCCGATCTCTCTTCCCCGCCCCATATGCAAATAAACACATAGTAAACACATGGCTAATACAGCAGACGTTGTGCCGTAATATTACATGAATATCAGTAGTAATATCCTACATATTCGTTAATTCTGGTACATTGTATTAACATCAAAATAAAAGGTTATTGTACCGGCGGTCCCCGCGGACCTCCGCACCGCCGGCGCCGCTGGCACCGCTGCTTTTGCCAGACAACGGGGTACAGCGCTCCAGAGAGCCAGGGAGGACAGAAAACAGGCAGGCGGTTGGGTGTCAGCTCCGCTCAAAGCAGCGGAACAAAAACACCGACACATCTCCGACAGTATGATAATAATGCACTTCACATGCCAGTCTACATACAGTAGAGCACAGAGGCCGTTTCCATGCTGACAAGCGCCCGTATCTGCCTGTTTATTAACCTGAGGGGCGCGGTGATCCCGCGGATCCCAGCTGGACATCAGATGAGTAGGCGGTCCTTAATATGGCCAGGACGCATTTGCGTACACACTGCTAAAAGAATGTGGTCATATGTGGCCCAGACCACCTCTGAATGTTGTCTGAACGATCCGATCTCAATGCGTCCTCAATGCATCTTGAGTGGGTTAACACCTGTACTTAAAGCTGTCCACTTGTGATCTGATCACTGAGGACGCATGTTAATACCAGGTGTGAACAGGGCCTAAGTTGTTTTGTTCCCTAAATCTAAAGTGACGCCAAAGGGCGTGAAAAAGCTGCAGTATATGACGAGTTGGGTGTGTTTTTCTGGCTGATAGGTTGGAAAAGTGAGTGGGCTTCTCAAGCGTAGCTTTAAACTGTTTTCGTCCAAGCAATCGGATCCGTTGCCTTTGTCATGAAGATATTTTAGACTGGTCTGTAGTGTTAGACCTGTCTTAATTTTGCTCTTAGATTAGTCTAATGCAAGTTACACAATCACGAAAGTCACAGTCACAAAAATAAGAAGTGATCTATTTTTAGACTCTGATGCCAGACTCTGGCGGACTGTTTTTGTGTCAAATTATTGATTTCTTCAGTAAGTAGCTGTGTAATAAGCAGGATAATGTACAGCTAGCGGGCAATGCCGTGGGGCGATGCCGCAGGGCGCGTCGCAGGGTGCTGCCGCAGGGCGACATCACAGGGCGACATCACAGGGCGACATCACAGGGCGACATGACGTCGCCCAACGCGATGCCGTACCCCAACGCACGGCTCGCTGTACATTATCCCTTACTTGTTTGTGGTTTGGGGATTTGATCAGGATGCCTCCTGGGCGCCTCCCTTTAGAGGTTTTCCGGGCATGTTCAACTGGTAAGAGGCCCCGGGGTAGACCCAGAACACGCTGGAAAGATTATATATCTCATCTGGCCTGGGAACGCTGCTTGGGAGAGGGATGTCTGGAATACTCTGCTAAGCCTGCTGCCCCCTGGATACGGCATCGGAGCGGGATCGAAAGACAATGGATGGATAGATGAGCGGATGTTGCTATTTTGATCCAAATTCCCAGCCATGTACACAGCATTCTGTCTTTAAGAAGTATCACCTTTTTTTGTCCTCCCCCAGATACAAAGATGTGTGTATAATTCTTACAAGATGTTTTACTATTGGTGTGACTACATCTCAGGTCCTCCAGGATGTCTGTAAATCCATTACAACACATATTCCTACTTCTCCTCTCCTCTTCTCATGTCCTTGCACATACTTACACTGACACTGAAAGAGCTGTGCTGAGTTTGATTGATGATGAATTGAAACAGTAACAAAAGAGACAGAAAGGAGAGGAGTGTTGAAGCAAGTTGTGTGGAAAAGAGCTATCCCTTTTTAAATGTAATTGGCAAATTCCTTGTATGTGCACACTTACTTGGCCGGCAACAATTCTTCATTTAATACTAATCTGTTCCTTAAATCTTTAAGATAAGATATGTGGAGTGGTAATTCCTCACCGTTAACAGGTAGATCAGGTCCATGTTGGGCTCCACTTGGGCCACTGCACTCTGCAATGACACCAACTCATTGAAGGTCATGTAGAGCTGATGCATCTTCACCAGGTTCACCTTATTACTGTCATGAACCCAGTCAGGAAAGACGACATGCACTGCAATCAGGTCCTTGAGGTGCACACCCAGGATGGGGATTTTAAAGCCCTGGCATTCATTGAAAGCCTTTCGGTAGCAGGAGTAGTTGTTGTTGGAGGACACCAGCTCTGTCATCTCGCTCCAGATCTGGGGAGGAACACAGACAGCATTCTAAATCTACTGGAAACACCTGATGCACAGACAAGTGTTACTTCACTGCATCCACTGACAATGGCCAAAAACTAGACTGTGAAGAATGTGTTGACACCATCTGTACCCAGCTATTTGCTATATTAGTGTAGCAGTGGGACACTAGGACCCAGAGGAGATTTTCTCATTCTCATTCTCATCTTTGATCTCCCCTGTGTCTTCTGACCAAGGTCGGGATGCCGAAGCAGGAAGAGTTAACACTGTTTGCAAGACGGGCTTCACTAGATATAACTTTGCGGTTTTGTTGCTTCCGTGTAGTTTGTGTTGGAGTCTGAGTCTGAACAGTGTAGCCACACGCAAGCACGCATGGGACACCGACCCGCACTGATTTATTCATGTTAGGACTTAAAAACAGTACCTTTAAGCTGTTAAAGTATGAAACTAATTACATTAACAAACAAAACTTGGTCTACCTGGAAGGAAAATTTGAAACAAAACCTGTAATTCTGGTTGCCCTACAAACACATCACAACTGAATCTCCTAACAGCACATTCTCATCACATACTGACGCTTTGTCAGACCCCTCGACGTCACTTTTCGGCCACATGTAAACACGTGCTGGATGTTGCGAATTAAACAAAAACACTTGTTTAGGATCAGGCAACAAGGTTAGCTAGTTAGTTAGTTAGGTTTAGGAAAAAGCAACATTGTTGGGCTTAAAATTACTACGTTTTTACAGTGAAAATGTCACTTGACGTTGGGACATGAAGGCACAGCTGATTGCAAAGTAAAAGTGAACGCAATGCACAGGACACAAACCGTGGTCTCCTGGATGAAAATCTAGTGTGTGTTGGACCCATCCACCTCCTCTCCCACCTGCCCGGTGTGTCTCTTCCACTCTTTAAACTCACGGATGGGTTTACATTGTAGTTAATGGAAACCACGGTGGGTCTCCTATACGGCCATTAAAGGGTGCCTCGAACGCCAACTGCCGTGACAAAGCATCAGTATTTGACGCTCTGGGAATGAGAACGGGCTGCCTATAACCATGTATTACCAAACCTGTATACAGTGGTATATGCTTATTTGTATGTTCATATGTACTGAATGTTTTTGTGGATATACATAAACATGCATTCAAAGGCTGGTATTGACTTACCTTCACAACTTCGGGAGCCAGATAAGACTGAGTCTCCTTGAGTCGAGAAATGGAGCTGTGGCTCAGGCCCCCCACCACCGCCATCAGAGTGTTGAAGTTCTGCAGCTGCAGAAGTTTCTGATCACAAAATACATGTTAAAAATTTCACTTTTGCTTCTTTTATGATTATCTAATCAAACATATTCTGTGTCTGTTCCAGTTAGATTAGTGACAATGAAATGTGATTGGCCCATTCAGATGACATTATCATCACTATAATGATATGCTTTCCGTGCTTTACAAACCCAACCCCTCCAGGACAGCTTCATTGCCACAGCAAACATTTTTATCATACTTTATTACATGCTTTACTTTGATAGCTGTTACCAAATTATAGTATTTAGATAGAGTCACAAATTTAGGCAGCTTGGATGCATTTCTGATGCATGACTTTATATCCATGAAGTAACCTGGACTGGTTTAGCCGCTCCTGAACAAACAGAGCAGATCAGAGTGCTTTCTGCCTGACCAATACCAGGGACTTTAGATGCCTGTGCAATGTTGATATACTAATATTGACATACTAGGTATGCTTGTCTGCCTTCTCAAATGACTGATAACCACCTTTATCTCATAATTATGATATCGCTTTCACGGAATTATAATATTTTCTTGTAATTCTTAAACACGGAAGTCATTACGAGATAAGACCTCCAATTTATTGTTCCAATGCCCATCAATAGTGAGTCCACACTTTTCTAAAAAGGAAAAGCAATGATACTAGCTACTGTGCCTAGTTGGTTTTGAGTCTACAAGACTTTACTGTTGCATCTGTCTAGATAAACAGAGTCATGTGCAACATACGTTTTAGGCAGAAGGGTTCTGTTTTGGGCTGGCGAGGGGGTTCAGGACAGGATGTGAAAGCCTGAACCATGTGAAACCAGTGTGCAGGTCTTGTCCAATCAGCTTCCTTTCTCAGTTGTGTTGTCAGCCTTGTATAAATATTTCTAAACAGTGTTGGATGAAGAAAATGCTAACCACATAATGTCCATGTTTTGTGGACCCCTCCCCCCCTTGAAAACACAGAAGATGGAAATGCTCTGTAGAGGACTGCAGTGCTGCCTCCTCCCTGTCTTACCTGAGCCACGTGGATGTATTTGGTAATAACCTCTGCGCGGGTCTGAGGTGTTAGCTTGCTGAGCACCATGAGCTGGACCCACTGAGAGACTCCGTTGAACAGAGCAATGGACCGCTCCAGAGTTGGGTTGTCCACCAGGCAGCCGTGGATCACATAGCTCTGGTAATCAGTGAACTGGAGACAAAAGGGTATTACAAATCAGATATCCAAGCTGTCAATTTTCAATCTAATCTTCTAATCTCTGAGCAACACAGAGAGACTTATGCACGCTTTTATAACTAGCAGGCTTGACTATTGTAACACTTTCCTTTCTGGTCTACCAAAGAATACAATAAATCAGCTACAATTAATTCAAAATTCTGCTGCACGAGTGCTGACTAAAACCAAGAGCACACATTACGCCTATTTTAAAGTCTTTACACTAGTTACCTATGTAAAGAGTTTTTGTATTGATTTTAAAATTCTTTTATTAGTTTATAAGGCACTACATGGCCTTTACGCTCCCTGCCGCTGGAACAACCTTCCAGAGGAACTGAGAGGGGCTGAAAATATAGATATTTTTAAACATAAACTATTTAGTCTGGCTATTATGTAGTGTTTTATAGTTTTATAATGTTTCATTTTTAATAATTATTTTATTTGTCATCATCATTATAGTGTTTATTTGACTCTATTTAATCAACATTTTATTGCTGATCATTATTATCTCTTTTATTCTATTTTATTTTATTAAAATGTTATTATTTGAATACAATCTGCTTATTTTGGGTAGTTTCATAATTTTAATTTTTATTGTTATTTTTATTTTCCTTTTTTTTATTTATCTTTTATTATCTTAAATACCCATCTCTTATTGCTTTCTTATTCAATGAACTTTTATATTGGTTGTTTTGGTGTGCATTAGTCTCTAAATCCATTTTTAACACTCTATATTTTTGTCAATTGTCTGTACAGCACTTTGAATTGCATTTGACTTGTTTGAAAGGTGCTATATAAATAAAATTGATTGATTGATTGATTGATTGATTGATTCAGGGGCCTATATGGGTCCTTTGGTCCTAAAGCCTGTAATGATCATTGCACTGAACAATTGAAAGATAGAATTAACTTCATACTGACAATTTTGCTCTTCTTGATGGCTTAAAAAAAGTAATATTTCTAAGGGTGATGGTATTGTAAAAGCCATGTTATCGTCAAAATTAAAAGGATTTATCCCTCTGGGAGCACCATTTCATGGCTCTGTCATTTGCCTGTTACGTTTTCAAAATATCTTGAATGTAAAGTTAATATTTTGACCAGACAACAGTGCTTGAGGAAAGTTCATGGAATTTTCAAAATGAAAATTTTCATCCTCTGGGAAGAATTGATGTAGCCTACATTTGCCAATGAGTATTTGATATTTCTTACGTAGCCTAAAACTGGAAATGTAGCCTGCTGGTGGCTAGAGGAAGATTAAGGGGTCATACACAACAACATTCAGATACTGAATGTTGTTTTATAAATCTTTAGAAGGCAATTTCTGGCCATATGTGGGGAAATGTGAGTTATGTGAACTGAAGCAGCAGCTTCTCAGGTCATTACATTACATTTTAAGGACAAACGCAAACACTCACATGCACACATCGCCCTGAAACTTTGAACTTCTTGCTGGCGTTGTTACCAATTAACCACCTGGTCAGTGGAAACAAGGCGGTTCACCCAGAGGCCAGCTAGCTTCACATCAAAGCTCTACAGCAGGTGGTCAGCTTCCCAGGAGCAGCGTTACACATAGTTCACCCAATTCAGAGAGCGTATTTAAGCATATTTAACCTAGCTTTAACTAAGTTAAAGAACACAGCAGCATCTGTCTGACATTAGCAATATTAAGTATTAGCCAACATAAGCTACTACCAGACCAAGGCTGTAACAGCAAAATCCCTGAGTGTCCTGAATTGAACATGGGTGTATTGTATTTCTTATAAATTCAACTTTTAAGAGGAATAATGTCTGTTTCTTCTTTTAGATATAGTCTTGCTTTAAATGGTTGCATGCGTCACAATGTCTGCCTCAGTAGTTTTCATTTTACTCAGTCTGGCCCTCTGTCCCGGTCTCCAGCCACTTCCCCAAGCCCCTGCAATGCATTGCCATTCTACATCCATCCACTAGATGCCCTAAGATTTCCCACATGTCCCAGTCCCCTGACTCTCTCATTCACCTGCTCACCTGTTTCCAATTTCCCTCATCAGCCCTGCAACCGGCCCATTTCCACTCATTCTTTGCCAGATTGTATAGATCATTTTGGGTGAAATTCCTGCGTTTGGCCTTACATTCAGCACAACCTCCTCTCAACACAGTCTTTTTTACTCTTTTTTTAATATGTCGCCTGACTCGCAGAAGCCCTGAAGGTAATTTAAAATGATGAGACATGAATATAATTTATACATAGATATACATAAACGGCATAGAAGTGTTTTATGTTTATAAATGGGCGTTGAGTAATACTCGTCTTTGGGCATGGAGTGGACATCACAGCGTGGCCATCCGATCACATTTCACAACCGAATAATTGTCAATCAAATGTTGCCACATGCATTCACTTTTCATAGCAATAATATGATCAATATTTACTATTGTAAGAGAGGGTCTGACTGGACATTAGTGGACGTGGAAAGAACGTCACCATCTGGCGTCCACCTCATAACCACGTCGCAGCTTTGTGGTTAGACTGGGACCATTTTGGCCAGGGACACGTCACCATCCAATCTACTGTATGTTTGATCATGCGGTCCTCTTTCAAGCAGTTCATTGCTGTCCTACGATAAAGGTTACACTTTTTTCCTCTAATCCACATATAACATATTCTAGAATTGATTTCATTTTACTATCTAAAGTATGTACAGTACATAGCCTGTAGCAAGAAGCAGTATTGGTAACATCCATACATCAGATCACGCCCTGATTACAATAGAGATTTCCACTACTTATTCCTATAAACACAGACAGTCCTGGCAGTGTAATAGGTCAATATTATCAGATACTGATTTTTGCTATATGGCAAACATTTAACTTTTGCAATTCTTAGAAATAAATGATAAATGGGGAAACTGATCCATCAAACTTATGGGAAACTATGGAAGACTATTTTACGTTGGCAAAACAAAGTCTCTCCTGCTTTCCTGACCACGGTCTGAAAGCTGAAGCTGGAATAGTTAAACAACATGTTTGAAATGAGTCCGTGTGCACTTAAGTTTGTGTGATTTATTACTGTAACTGACTGGAGATTAGTAAGATTCATGTCTATTTTTCACATATTAATGTTGCAGGCCTGTTGTTCTGCATTGCTTTGTTCAGATTTTACTTAAGGTAAGTCATGATGGTTATATTCATTAGTCGCAGAAAGACTGAGCTGACCCTTGAAAAAAAATCTTTTGGAAACAAACAGAGCTGTTTGAAGATATACCGATATCCTCCGTATGGACTTGAACTCCAGGAAGGTGAGATGCTCGGCCAGCTCCATAGGTTCCAGGTGGTCAAACAGCAGCGAGGCCTTGCCTTTCTTAGCCTGCTTCTTGCGCTGGGTCAACTTACGCATCCAGTCATATGACGGACTACAAGGAGGACAATTTATAAACAATAAGCACAATCAATCTAGAATAAAATATGACACAGCGATATGAATATAAATAACTTGTAGCTAACAGACTAAAAGCTGCAGAATCACCAGTATGGTCCTTTAAGGTTTTAGGTAGTTTGAGCTATGTCTATGTAGGTTTTCTGTCCTATGTATCCTTAGAGATGTTTTACCACTCAATCATGAATGTTTGTCATTCACATATTTTAGGACCAGGACTTTGGTTTAGGGTTAAGATTGGAATTGGGATTAGTTTTACTTTAGGGTGGGGACTAAATTGTTGGCACAATTAATATCTTACCCATGTATCTGGTAACACTGATCAGGTCAATAGTTTCTACAAGTGTATCTGTATGCTCTTGGCGTCTTACATGGTGGAGATGTCGAGGAGCTTGAAATGCTTCTCACAGCCGAGCTGAGCAGCCACATCTCTGAACTCCTCTGTTATCCTGATCAGACCCATGTCCAGGTTGAACTCTGCAGGGAATGTCACAATCCAGTACCTGAACACACACATAGACATTTCAGCAGCAAATATTTTGACACTAAAAACATGGTGACATGATGAAGCTGAAGCCACAACGGAAAACATCTAATTTTAGCTCCAAAGAACTTTCCACTGCACCAGACGATGACCCTTGTGACCTTATGACATGTGACACGTGTGATGTCTCTGTATTGTAGTGGTACGGTGCAGGAAGATCCCTAGAGTTTATGTCACATTTCCAACTTTGAATTGTTGGATGTCCACACCCTTTGTGACTTGGCTCTAGGGCAGTGTTGTCCTTTTCTTAAAAGCCTAACCAGGGACAAGGTCTGCAAATTTGCTACAGCTAGAAGTCATATATACCTTGCATCGGTTGCACTTTAATTAAGTGTAACAATGCCTACATGTATTGTCCCTGTCAAATAAATTAATAAATAAATAAAAACACAAGGTTAAAAAATAGGCTCAATTTCCATTATGAAATTTAACAAGACATGGGCAATGAGCAATGTGGGGACAAAATCTAACTGTGGCCTCCAATATTCATGTGTGTAACCTTGAAACTGACAAACTGTACGCTCTGGGTTAATAACTGCAGTAAATAAAGTGTGACAATTAACTATAAAACAAGGAATCTCTGCCTTGGCATATCAGGAGAAAAGTTCATCCGATCTACTTCACACTTGGCAACAAACACAGGACTTCCAACCAGGAGACTGGTGTTAGTGTCCCGTGTGAAACTAAAAGTAACGTTGACTTATTTTGTCACGACAGTCAGGTGACTCCTCGGTATCGTCAGCCCCGGGACCCACGTGAGTTGTAAGTCAGTGAAGTTAACGCCAATCACGACCGTTTTCTAACCCTACCAAGTTTCCTAACCCTACCAAGCAATTGACCCAAACAGGCACACACTCTCAACGGCCATGCTCCGCACGTTGAAAAGAGGTTAAGGTAACCATGATTTTTCAGTGAAATCCAGAATAAAGAGTGTTAATGTGTTGCAATGGATAGATAAATGTATATGTAGCACCTTACCTCATTAAATAACAAATCTTCAGCCTGGTTCCCTGGCAGTTGTCAGCTTTACAGTCACGGTATGTGGGGTTCAGTTAAGGACTTTTTCAAATATTTGACAAACTAATACAATACAATTGGCCCTGAATGGGATAAGTGGTAACAGATAATAGATGGATGGGTTGCTTTACAGTAGTATATATCTTCAGCAAGCTGACAATTACCACTAGTATTTGAACATATTGTTAAAGCTGTAGTTCCTACAGCATACAGGCTTACTGCCAGATGGGATATATCATCAGTAGTTTTCCCGCCAGTTCTGAGGATGTAATGTACCAGCGATGCATCAGCAGCAGGCTGCGAGGAAGCAGGTTGGCCTGCAGCTCCCCATTGTCATCTATGAAGAGAAGTGAATCACAAAATGTCATCAAACTTAAACTTTAGGTAACAGGCACCATGTTAATGTTCATGTGGGAGGCCTAATCATGTTGTTTTCTTACTTGTCTTAAAGGATAATGCTGGTAATATTCTATATTTGTATTGTCAACAAATCTCATGAAATCAACAATGAATTGATATTAATTAATTCATATTAAGTATAGTATGTGTATCAAAAGCCTGATATATATCATTCCTCTGTACAAACAGCTCCATTTTTGTCCCAAAAAAAAATCATATCAATGAGCCACACTGTTGCAGTGGGCGACATGTTCCTTCATTACCATGAACACACAAACTGTAGTTAATTTTGCCCCAAATACTCACTAGAACACCAAATGTGGATTAATCTGCAGATAAAACTTGTCATGTTTGCTATAAGAGAGACCAGCTCTTTTAGAAAAATTGACGTCCTCAGGAGGAATCAATGGGCTTGGGCTGAGAGCTACAGGCAGGGTAGCGAAGTCAGGAAGTATTTAAAGATGGACTAACACATTGTTGGTGTTGCTCTTTTCATAGGATTTTAGAATAATGCCAGCCTTATTATAAAAGTGAATACGCATGTGTGGGATGTGGGATAAAAACTGAGCTGTGAGCCCCCATGCACCTCCGTGTTTCACAACTTTGTTTGGTTATAAGTTGATTAAATGTAAATTTCTTTAAAAATATGCAGCATGTAAGCACAATATTAAATGAATTATTACAGGTATTAATAGTAGATTTTGACCCAGGGCCCCTCTACAAGACAGGGCCTCAAGATGAGGCACAAATGTAAAGGTCGCCATGAATCCCCTTCCATATCTGTTCATATTAATAATTGAATCAAGTTACCACAAACTAATTGCCACACAGTTACCCTTGAGCCTTTGGGGTCCCTGCTTTGTCAGATAGTTAATCCAGCCTTGGTTGCAATATATTCAAATTCACTTACCAAATGCATGAATGCATTCATTTACGAGAGCATCAAGAGATGCTGCCTTTCCCAATGTGGATGATCCCATGGTGCCAAACTGGAGGAAGGACAGAGGTCAACACTTCCTGCTCACTGCTCTGGACCAATCAGGGTTTTCCTGGGAGCAGGAGAGAGACAGTTTTCAGTATAAGAGTCTTTATATAATAGAAAAAAATTAATTGTGCTAGTTTTGTGATCATGTAAAGGCAAAATTGCCCATGTATTGTTTGTAATTATCAAATAGCTTTAAGTAGACACTTGTTGATAGGCATGTGTCCATTATGTAAATCAATTTGGCTTCAAAGCTTCCTTTATAAACAGGCAAAGGAAGCAGTCCTCAGCAATATGTTTTACATGCATGCACACCAAAGATATTGAAGGCTTCACCAAGAAGGGGGTCTGAAGCTAAATCAGTTGAAACCAAATGTCCACCAAAGCAGAAAAAGTATAAGGAAGACGCAAGAGCCTGTCTGTGCCAGCAATGTACAGGCAATTTCACATACACAGGTGTCATACTGTATGTAAAACTTGTGCCATTCCTATTAACAAAATAACATTGTTTTACAAAGTTAGGAGCAGTATTCACACTATAAACATAGATAACTTGCAGAAACATGTCCAAACTATGGATGAAGAAGCCTTTTTTTCCCACCAATTTCAACATCATTATGTCCGTCCCCCGTATAGGACACCTTTCATCTCTTTCTTTCTTATTTTCACTGATACTTTTGGTACCCTCTATGTGATGTGACAATTAAATAAATCTTACATCTGATCATACTTCTAATCCAAATCCATTTCAGAGAACATACTCTGTTGTGCCTTTCTTTCAGGCTGTCCCTAGCAGAGACAAAGTGTCTGTTAGACGTGACCCTTCTACTCACGTCCATGATGTTTCTATCAACAACAGGGATATTTTGACCCATGACATGACATTTTTATCCAAAATAATGCTGTTTATATCTGCAGATTGCATGTTATATGCTTGGTCATGATATTTTTACCCATGACAGTAATCTTTCTATAATCCATAGTGACATTTGTACAGATGCCAGGGATGTTTGTAATCACAACAATGATAATTCTACTACAGCAACAACAAAGAAATGTCTATATGCATGAGGACATTTTTTACATAATTTATCAAAATTACCAATAATAATCAAAACTAAAAATTGCAACACCGATGGGTGTTTCTTGCCTGACCAACTTGGACTTGTCCATGTCCAAGTCATGTTGAATACATATTTATAATTCTCTCTTGAAATCATGCTACCATTTGAGATTAAAGCAGCATCAATAGATCTTTTTTTTAACATTAGCATTCATTTAAGGTCACGTACAGGTCAAGATTGGTCTACATTTCACTTCCTCTTCCTGTTTGGCAGTTATCCAATCTGTGAAACTGAAACTGCTGTAAAACCAACATTATTCTCTATTCTATTATTTCTCTCTCTCTCTCTCTCTCTCTCTCTCTCTCTCTCTCTCTCTCTCTCTCTCTATGTGTATATATATATTCAAATGACATTTTATTTTTAAAAATCTGTTTTTATTTAGCTCATTGAAGTTCAGATTTTAACAAGGCTAAGCGACTCTGTAGCTACTTCTGTACAGCAACGCTCTGAGCTAAATGCTAACATCAGCATGTTAACATGCAAAGAATGATCATGCTAAACTTTTTGTTAATGGCCCTAACCAGCTGTTGTAGGTCGTTAAGATGATGTCCCGGTGATGACGTCCTGGAAATGACATCTAAATCATCCCAATATCAGCTGTGATCTGGCCTAGTCCTGAATGTCCATGACGTAATCTGGCTTGCTGGGACACGGTCAATGCGTGAGACTTTATCAAACACATCCCAAAAACACCTTTCCTTTGTCGTTTAGCTCAGACATGGATAAGTGTCAACGGGCAACAAGCTGGCTGACGTTACTGTCTGTTCCAGCAACATCTAACAGTGCATCAAACTCCAGAACAAAACTATTGCCCACCTTTCTTCTGAAACAACCCCCCTGCCAACCCGTGTGAACCCCACCCTGGTCAACCCCATTTCCTCTTCTTAAAAGGCTCGACTACTCAGAGGCTTCATCAGGACCAGGACGGCACTTTATAGGCTAACTCAAAACAAAAATAGTGGGCGAAGCTGTCCTCGCTTGAACCAGAACTCATTCTGGTCCGCCATCTTGAAGACTGTCTCAAAGATCTTATTTCTGCTCTACTTTGCTCCGGTGTTCGTAGCAAACTGTTGCTATTTATGTATTTGCACCCGACCTGGGCACACTGTATGTAAACTGTATATGAACTATATGTATATTTTTCCTAAACCTAACCAAATGGCAACTGAAAACTGAAAATGATAATAAAAAAATAAATAAATAAAATAATACTACTACCACTGATTTCTTCTGCCAGAAAAGCAGAAAGCCATTCAGCTAACTAACTATTGTTAAATTAAGTAGCATATGCAACTTGGTCGAATGTAAATAGCTGGCTAGCTGCAATATGATTATTCTCACCCGGGTGCAAATAGACACTCCGTAATAGTAAAATCAGAGAGAGTAGGAGAGTGAGCAAGAAACTATTTTTACATCATTTATCTTCTAACCCCCAAAAGGCACAACTAGACCACATTGTCAACCATCATACCAAATGTGAAGTTCCTAAGTTAAATAGTTTCCGAGTTCTGCTTCGGAAACAAAAGTGGAAAGGATGTCTCATTTCTCTAAAAACATATTTCCTCGTTTCCTCTCTCCTTGCAAGTGAGGGAAACGTGGATGCAATTAAGAGACTTGGGATGTACCCATTGACAATCAGCAACAGACTGGGGAGAGGGGGCTGGTATCTGTACTGACTTGTGATTGGGAAATGAGACAGGTGATTAGGAGGATGTGGGAGTCAGGAAAGTCTGAGGTTATCTGATGGACAGGTGGACAATGGTAATAAAGCTTAATAGAGATGCAGGGGCTTGGGAAAGTGGTAACACAGATGGAAGGAGGGACACAGAGGCAGAATGGGCAGAAATAAACACTGAGGAAGTCATTGAGACAAGTAAACTGGCATAGAATATAATCTGTGGGTTATTTCTAATGACAACACATGACTGCACAAATGACAACATTCATGTTGTACATACCATCCTTTAAAATTGTTTTTCATTGTGTATCCACTTAAATACCAGGTTTAAATTAAATGGGGTCTATTTCAGTCTCCCGACACACATGCACACACGCCATCTCTAAATATATATTTCAGAGTAGGACATGACATTTTAAAACAGTTTTCAGTGTGTAATGTTTTTGACAATGCTGTGCAGATGCAAGATTTCAACAAATAATTCATAATTTATGAATTAATCCTGAGTACCTGAGTACTAACTGAGTACCAGTGCTTTCATATGCTCCTATTACAGTAAGCGGTGTTTTCTGTCTCCAATTGTTACATGAGGCACTTTTTAAAACACAATATTGTTCTTAAATGAGTCTTTGCTGGAACAGGATTAATTCTAGTCTATAGTCGCCATAAGAAGTCTAAAACTCAGACATTTCAAGGTGGTCTCACACTTGATTTAATCCTGTGGGTTTTTTTGAGGTGCAGTGTTGGAATATCTATCGGCAGCCAACCTCATTATTCAGGCAGCTGAATGAGGATTAGCAGTGCATTGTGGGAGCTCTGGGGGTTTGGACCTTGTTAATGGCTCAGTATGTAATCAGCTGCCGTCACCTTGGCGAGGCAAAAAAGACGTCACCGGCCAAAATGTAATTTATTCTGTGTCAACATCAGCAATCAGTGTTAGTATGTTTGTGTGTACACAGTTGAATGAATGAAGACACTGTTCCTCGACTATAAATGGATAAGATCTTAAAAGGGACAATGCTTACATGTGGTTATACCTAATGCGTCTGGTGATTTCAGTACTATCATCACCCGAAAGTTCTTATTCATAAATAATAGAGCACTCTGAAGTATCCTTTGACTTATGAATGATTCTAACATATTTATTTATGAGAATGCAGTAACCTGATATAAGCCCATCTCAGCGAGCTGTGGCCGTTTGAAAGGCTCCATGTATAGGATTTGAAAATGTCTGACTGTCTGACCTTGTTCACCAAATGACCGATTTAAAGCTGTGTTTACGTGGAACAAGCTGTAAACACAAAATGTATATATTTATATATCATTATAACGTTTTTATGGCAAACATGTTAGCAAATTAGCAATTACTTATTTACACTTCCAGCACATATAGAGCAACATTATCATTCATTTGGAGTTGTGCTTCTGGCCACTTGATGAACGTAAGGTGTAGTCAATCTCCTGTTAGCTCTATTTTGATCTTAACCAACTCATGAGGGAAATATCTGTCTACTCAGCTGTTAAATGCTCCACTATGTTGACCAGCTATAGTCTCTAACTATGCTTGTCTGCTGTTTGCTGCTGGACAGGTGGTGTTCAGTAGGTTTCAGAGCCATTCGGCTAGCTAACTATTGAGCTATTCACTGAAAATAGCAGCACGCTGCTGCTGGAAATGAGCTTGATGAGAGTGGGGAGAGTGAACCAAAACAGTGGAAGGTTCAACATTCATTTATTGTCATTGTACAACACAGGGTTGCACAACCAAATGCAGTTGCTACACAACTGCTTCACAAGAAAGATAAAATAAAAACAGTAGGGCAATGCTGTGGTGCATTTTTTGAATTTGGATCTGGAGAACTGTAAACAGCAGCAACAAAAACACTGGTGAATTCTCTGGGCAGATAATTTGGCCGACATCAGGGAAACATTGTCCATTTAGGCCATACAACCAAAATTATGAGCTGAAAGACTCTAGAATAGCTTTATAGTGCTCCTCAGTTGCTCTTCCTCAGGTTTCTTCCATTTTTTTCCCCATTAAAAATAATTTTTTAGGGAGTTTTTCCTTATCCTCTGCAAGGGTTGTAAAGCACAGACGGTGTTGTAAAGCCCTCTGACTGAGGAGAACTGCAGAGTTGGTGGTAATTCTCTGTGGGTTCAACACTACCTGCGACCCCTTTCACATCACACATAGTCAATTGAACCATTGCAAAATGATAAAAATGCCACTTTTAAAAACAAAAGAATACTCTTGACGAAGGTCTTGAGCAGTGGGCATCCTCCCGGTCTGTGAACCCAATAATGAAGTGCCTTAAACTTGCATTCTTTCTAATAGCCAGCAGGGGGCGACTCCTCTGGTTGCAAAAAGAAGTCTTATTGTATAGAAGTCTATGAGAAAATGAGCCTACTTCTCTCTTGATTTATTACCTCAGTAAACATTGTAACAATGAGTTTATGGTCACAATCGCTAGTTTCAAGTCTTCTTCAATACAGCATGATGTTCATTTAGTAAATTATGATCCCATTTAGAGTCAAACGGACCATAAAGCAGGATATGCTTAAGAGTGGGGCTACCTTGTGATTGACAGGTTGCTACCACGCTCCGGTCTGGGAGTTGTCTGTGATTTCGTCTTACAACTTAAACCCTTTCACAGTGTGTTTTCAGTTTATCAAAGTAAATTGTAACACTTTGGTCACCTAAAAATGTCTTAATCAGTATTCGGTTGTACTTCGGGAGTACTACTCCATCCACTGGTGTCTGTTCTGGTTAAAAAAAGCCAAGATGGCGACAGCCATAAACCAAGATGGCGAAGGCCAAAATGCCGACCTCAAGATTTCAAAACCGTATAGTCAACAAACCAATGGGTGACGTCACAGTGACTATGTCCACAGTCTAGAGGGACCGAAACGTTAGTGTTGTCAATAAGTTGTGATGCTGAGCAAGAGTAGTGTGTGGGATCTTCTTTTCTCAACAAAACCTTTTGCCACTTAGAAAAGCACATACTCTTGAGTTCACCCCATGGTGCACTGCACAATCCAAACAATACCATGTCAGTGTTCTCCACTGTCTTTGCTGACACTGTCATGGTGTTTGAAACAGCGAGTCGGATGAGAGTCCTTTCATCTGGATCAGCAAACCAATAATAAATGACTTTGTCATTGTACAATATGATCATTGACTGGTGCAGTTTTTTTATAACATGAACCATGACCTATGTCTTGTTAAAGCTCCACCCTGTCATGTTCTCAGCTTCACAGGACAGCCAATCATCGTACATAAGCTGTGCTGTCTTGAATAGTGTCGACATACAGCTGGCTAACCAAAATAGAAATCAAAAGGACTGGTGCTGACATACTTGCCAGGGCAACAAATAAAACGGTTTCTGTTGCACAGTCACACCCCTTTGAATGATGCCTCTCTGTGTTTACTCACAAACTGTGGTGGAAGAAGTACTCAGATCCTTTGAGCAGTACATCAATGTAAAGAACTCCAAGTTAAAGTCCTGCACTCAAGTAAAAGTACCTGTCATCAGCAAAATGTACTAAAGAACTTGTTATGGTGGAATAATAGCCTTTGTCAATGTTATTATATGTTTGTATAGATTACTATTTATGATGCATTAAGCAGTATTTTAATGTTGTAGCTGGTCGAGGTGGAGCTATTTCTAACTACTTAATATACTGTTAGGTAGTTTTATGTAAAGCAATACATCATATCGACAGAAGATTTAATCAGCAACTATTCTCAGAATCTGTTTTTTTTTATTTTTTAAGCAGTGGTGCTGACCTCCTGTTCCAGCTTTGCCTATGTGAAGAATTCCTGCTTTTCTTTCTTTCATATCGTTGTGTGTTCACATGGACATGATGATTTATGAATAAGACCTTCTCCCATTTATGAGAAACCCGAATATGCTAGCTGGAGTTCTCTGAAAGAAACTGCACACTGTTGTATTTATACACCTTATTCCAGTTATTGAATGCCAACGGCTATCTGCGCAGGCGTGGCTTCAGCCAAGTGATGTGACAGAAATCCAAACAATGACGGCATCGAAAGCATCTCAGTTCTAAAGCAATAAAGAAACATTTTGAATTCTGTCTTTGGGTAACGAAAGAGGCTGCATATTTTCATCCAATACTCCCCTGTCCTACATAGTAGTAGTGACATTGACTGGCTGACAGTGGTTAAAGTTATAAGAGTAGCGTCTCTGCTTTCAGGAACAGCTCAGTGTGTAGTGTGTGGTTGAGAGAGAGAGAGAGAGATAGAGAGAGAGAAAGAGAGAAACGGTGGATGTGCTCAGAGCAGACAGCTGTTGGCGATCGGAGCAGAGAAGAAATTAGAAGTTAAGTTGTCAAGTGGTAGTAGGGTGGATGTGGCTGAGAGGTAAAGCCAGTTGTCCACCAATCGGAAGGTCAGTGATTCAATCCCTGGCTCTTCTGGTCACATGGCACCATAACTCCTTTTATTATTTCAAGCAAATATGTATATCTTTGTATTGCCTATAATGGTCTAATGATGCCAATTGTAGTTGTGCACTTGTGCTTCATCTTAAATTTAAATAATTCATCATTATGATTATTATGATGATGATCATAATTGGGGTGCCTCCTCCGGCACTTGGTGCCCTACGCACAGCGCGTGGTGGTGAGGGCAGCGGTCCTGGGTGTGTGAATGAGTATTTAGATCAGATCCTGATGGTCAGGTTGGCTCCTTGTATGGCAGCCTCTGCCATAAGTGTATGAATGTGTGTGTGAATGGGTGAATGCTGACACGTAATGCAAAGCAGTTTTGAGTGGTCGGATGACTCGAAAGGCGCTGTATAAATGCAAGTCCATTTACCATTTAGTAAATGTCGCTGTAGAATCTGTTTAATTAGAAATAATGGATTTATTCTAAAGAAGAGAGAACAATTATTTTATAAATAATACTGAGATTCGGTAATGGTTTATTTCAACCAATTACTCTTTTATATTTTGGTCTTCCTCTTGGCTCTCTCTCTCTCTCTCTCTCTCTATATATATATATATATATATATATATATATATATATATATATGTGTGTGTGTGTGTACTGTATTACTACTGTAATAATACTGTATTCTGTTGACATGCTGTCTCCCCTTAAAGACCCCCTGTACCCCCCTAAAAAAGACACAAATGGGTTCAAAGACCAAGTCAGAAACAGATACCTCAAAATTGAACAGTAGTTGAGAAAATGTACTTTCCACTACTGCTCACAAACATCATAAAAAATGCAAAACGCTTTCATTATGGCAGAACTATTCTATATCGGGACATATCGGGCTGAGACAATAGCCGTGTTTCCATTCATACATGTGTTTATTCACATTTTGAAGTATTGATTCAGAAAAGCTGTAAGGAAAGTTGATGAGCTAAACAGGATATGGAAATAAACTCTGACGTAGCAAACATTTAACTCTGATGACGTCTTATAGGATATTCCCATAACATGTGAATACTTGTCTTCGTCTCCGGACAACATGAAACGTGGCCAACACTGCTGACCTGATAGAACAATTAAAACTTGGAAATTAAATCCTGAATATCTCTCTCCATTTTTTTCTCGTAGATGGTAAGATGGCCAAGGTGGCTTGTTTTTGTTTCTGATTCGCAACCTCTACTTTTCCTACTCTGTTTACTAGCGGATTACAAGCCTATTGCACCAAGTTCTGACCAAACTACATTTAGTCAACTAATTTCTTAAAAAGTCAAAAACACCTTTTTCAAATATAAAACGGCGCCTTCGTTGGATTATTTACTTTTAACGGTCTGCTTTTGACTCTATATTCTTGTTTCTTCTTGTGTGATGTTTAAATTCTACATGGCAGCTGCAAAGTCAGAAAAGGAGAAAGACATGACCATGATTTAGATATACAGTTATGACAGTGTTAGAAACCTTGTGGGAAGTTACTGGCTTTGACCACTGTCTGGCTTGCCTGTGACAAATTCCATCACAACAATCAATAAGTTCACTTTATTGCTGACGATAGATGGTACATAGTACAACCATTAGCAATTACAAGGTTGTTACTGTAAGACAGCTGATGTATTATGTATGTCCTGTGTCCTGACACCAGGGAATAGCTAGAAGATTTTGCAGAATACTCTCTGAACATACTGTAGGCCTATATAAACAGTGTTGCCAGGCTACTGTGAGAATAATTACAGAAGGCCAGCTGCTAATTAGCAAAGTGGGAAACCTAGCAAGCAGCGCGATGATATGGACAGTGAAAATGCCATGGCTGTCTGTACTGTTAAGAGTGCCGGAAGTGACATAGCTGGCTGACTCAAAATGCGAAAGTGAGTGTGCATATAGCCTATTGTCTTGACTAAAGCAAATAACTAAAATGTAACTATACTTTTTTATACAGCCTAAAACTAAATCTGGTGCAACACTAACTCAAGTTAGAAGTCAATTTCACTTCACTTTAAAGGGACTGTTTGTAACTTCTTACACTTACACGCTTATAAATCTTTGCCCGTCGGTGTCCCATGCGTGCTCGCGTGTGGCTACGCTGTTCCAACACAAACTACACGGAAGCACCAAAACCGCAAAGTTATATCTAGTGAAGCCCGTCTTGCAAAACAGTGTTGTCTATTCCTGCTTCTGCCCCCTGACGTTGTCAGAAGACACAGGGGAGACCGTAGCTTTGGTCTCCATGGCCGGAGTCTCTGCTGTAGGCCTACTCTGCTCCTCTGCCTGCCTGCTTGCCTTCACTCACACTCCGCACTCGTTCTCACGCGCTATCTTGCTCCACCTCTCACGTGCATGCGCGCACATTACACACTGCAGAAGAGTTAGTTTAGCTCTGAGAATATCTAGTGAATGTACAGTGGATGTTTATGCAGATATAAATGCAGCAGCTCCTCCAGACCAACAGAGGTTTCCCGTGTCGTTTCCTGCTGCTGAGTGAATAGACAGGGATCCGGAGCGAGTAACTTTATCGTCTCCGACCAAAACTCCGGTGTCTCCCCCCCTGTTCCTTCTGACCATGGTCGGGAGACTGAAGCAGAAAAACACAGCATCAGCATTGATTCATGGAGAGACCTTCGTCTGGTCAGCTAACATTACTGCCAAGCAGGTGAAATATAGAGTGATATTGTGGTTTTAGCTGACGTGTGTCACCTCACTGCGTTGATCAATGCTCGTTCATGTCTATGTAGAGCAAGCACAAGCGCGAGCAACAGGACACTGACTTTCGTTGACTTAACGGCCACAGGTGTCGCTGTTAAGAAGCAATTTCTGATTCTTACATAAAGTCCCTTTAAGTAACAACACATGTAAATACAAATTTGGGAACAGATAAATATAGCTAACAACCAATAATTTGGCTAGTCACTTTTTGTCATCATATCATAACACCTACTGGTTAGATTGAAGAGGGAGATCCAAAATTTCCACTTGTCATAGACAATAAGTATTGGTCGAGGTCTCTCAAACTGGATTTCCATTTCATTTGTCGTGGAAGTTTATGGTCCTGAGCGGATACTGTACATCCTAAAAATATTACCATATATTCTGTATGTGAAATAATAGCATCAAAAATATAAAAACCAGCCTATGATATATGAATGAATTATTCCCTGTTCTTCGTTTAGAATCAAATGCTGGTTTTAAGGTTTTTATAATCATAGGAAAACTTTCAACCCTACTCTCACTTGGGGAACTTTTGGATATCATGGGGTAACTTGGTAACATGGGTAACTAATTGTTTTGTACATCAGAAGGACATAGTAAATTTGACCTGTTTGCCTTTGCTCTACTGCAGAGACAGTAGTTTCCCTTTATAAGTTGCTATAAATTCCAATGGTGCGAGCCATGTGCAGCATGCTCACAGACTTTGTTTGTAGAGAGTTCAACATTTCTTAACCAACTTTCAATTCTGTCTCTCCATTCTGGGACTACCCCAGAAGGTACTGGGACAGGGAATGGGTCCCTGTTTTAGACAGACACGCTCACATTCACACCGACGGGTAATTTAAAGTCCTCAAACCCTGCATGACTTTCATGTGTGGGAGGAAACCAGAGCCCCAACAGGAAACCCACGCAGATACTCCTCACAGAAAGACCCCCCAGCCAGACAATATTTTCATAATTTCACAATAGACTACAACAGCAGCGCTTGCCTGTTCCTGTCACACATTTAAATCTCGTGAAATTTCTTGAGTAAATAGCTGACTCACTGTTGAAGCTTGTTCTTGGGAGAGGACTCATTTGTTGGTCTTGATCTTGACTCAATCTCAACTGTGCTTGGTGTTGGACTTGTCTTGGACATGACATAAGAGCTCTCTGAAGTGAGTGTGATTTAAATGTCACTGACACATCAAATATTAAGCAAATGCATTAATAAAAGTAAAATGAGTACGAAAATAAAGCAAGAACACTTCATGTTGCTTTGCTACTGACAGTGTGACGCATAGATGCCTCACAAACAACAAACAGGCCATTCTGAAACTTCTCTTTTACTTTGTCTGTGTGGACATCACGCTGCTTTCACGGTGCGTAAAACATTAATGCGTTATATGTCAATTGCTACGGGATACACACACTGACACATTCTTATGTTTTTCTTCCTTTTGATTTAACAGCTCGGCTGTGCATGTTACAGTCAGCTGTGCCCTTTAGCATGACTTGTGCTTTTCTGCCTCCACAATGGGTCACTGTGTCTCTGCCTCTGGTTTGCGGATGCGTCATTGTGTGTTTTATGCATAGTCCAGTGACATAGGCTGCTTGTAGGTGCACTCACAGACACATATTCGGACAGAAAGTATAATACCAATGCAGAGACATACACCGGCACACACACACACACACACACACACACACACACACACACACACACACACACACACAGTACACTGTTCTTGAAAGCCCTGCCAAACATTAAGATCTGTTGAATGTTCACAAAATACCAACTTAACAAAGTTAGACAGAGACACAACTATAATATAATGCCATCTTTGACTTCTACTTCTTGCTTCAGCCCAACACTGACAGCTTTAACTACACAAAATGAAGCCATAGCTGAAAAACGACTTGCTAAAACTGTAAACTGTCATTTTGTCCATTCGTCTTGAAAGGCGACAATCAGCCCTTAAATGTTGTTCTTGCTAACACAGAAACTAGCAGTTATAAATATCACATATATTTCACAAGCAGTCAAATCTTACCCCCTGAACAGCAGCGTAACAGTAACCATCCAGGCTAAAGATCAGACCCTTAACTGAGATATCTGTAACTGCTGCTGGATGCTGCAGTCTGCTACTGGCTGTCAAGCAGAGAGACTCCCATGGTGGAGCTTATACTACGCTACAGTCCTCCTCTGTTGGTAAACACAGCAGCCTGGAGCAGCAGCAGTCCTGCCATGTGACCTTACCCCCCCCCCACACACACACACACACACACATCAGGTTTATTACATTTCTGAGAACCTTCCACTGATTACACTTCACCCTCGCCGTAATCTTAACTACGTGCTTGAATCCTAACTTGCACACTTTTAGAAGAGGAACAAATTATTATTGATTAAAGTAGAAGTGAGAAATATGCTCCTAAAGACCCAAGCAGTTAGTTCATAATTTTGATTATGTATGAATATGTCAAAGTCAATGCGATAATAATGCGCATAAAATGTTAATTAATTTTAACGCCACTAATTTCTTTATCAAATTAACGCAAATTTTTAGGTTGTGGTGGGCTCAGTTTTAAAGCTAGAGTGAATGTGAATCAAAGGATAGCATCATATTAAACTAGAAAACCTAAGGAATCCGTCGGTACCAACCATGTCATACTAGCTTGTTGAGAAGGAGGTTAAATAACGCTCCAAACTTGCACTAAATTTTGGTGAGGGGGTCCCTTGACCTCTGACCTCCAGATGTGTATGAAAATGGGTTCTATGGGTACCCACGAGTCTCCCCTTTACAGACATGTCCACTTTATGATAATCACATACAGTTTGGGGCAAGTCATAGTCAAGTCAGCACACTGACACACTGACAGTTTTCCATGTTATGATTTGAGCATATATTTTATGCTAAATGCAGTACCTGTGATTGTTTCTGGACAATATGTTTCATTGTTTTGTGTTGTTAATTGATTTCCAATAAGAAATACATTTATATACATACATTTTGACTCCGATGTTGATAAGAGTATTAAATACTTGAAAAATCTCCCTTTAAGGTACATTTTGAACAGATTCACAATGTTTGATTAATTTGCGATTCTCATGATACTCCTCCCCATATATATATATACAGTAAACAGTACTGTATATATACGCATTTCCGATACTGGTATCGGTATCGGAACAACTCTAGTTACACTGGGACAGGACATAAAATTATCATCTTCTATGTCTGCCTTCGCCGTTAGATGAACACTCCTAAAACTGTGTAGATTCATGACTAAAACTGTGTGTATGCACAAAGACAGAAAAATACACAAGCATTCTTCTCGTCAAATTTAAAGAGCTGTGTGTACGCCTGACGCAATATGGAACTGGGCGCACATGCTGGAGCCTCATTTCCACTCCCACAGCTAGCCATAAATGGAAGTAGAAATGCCCTTCAAAAGCTGTTTGTGTATTGATACTTGTGCCTGCTCAACCACTCATTGGACATTAGTCTTTGTAGCGTCCGTAGGCCTACCGCTAATTCATCACATGTACATGTAAACCATCCTTGCGGTAAAATCTCAATCATCGTTATTATGAAACGTCAGAAGGATGATCAATGATTCATTCATAGCACTCATATTTGTAAATTGCTTCACAACTCAGCATAAAATTAAAGGAACTATTTATAACTTTCAGAAATGCTTGTTAACAGCGACACCTGTGGCCGTTAAGTCAACGAAAGTCAGCGTCGGGCTCACGCTTGCTCGCTCTAAATAGACATGAACGAGCATCGCTCAAAACAGTGAGGCAACACATGTCAGCTAAAACCACAATATCACTCTATATTTCACCTGCTTGACAGTAATGTTAGCTGACCAGACAAAGGTCTCTCCATGAATCAATGCTGATCCTAGTGTTGGCTTTTCCTGCTTCAGCAGAGGCTGAAGCAGCGGGGCTGAAGCAGGAAGAGACCGCGGCCGGTGTCTTCCCTGTTCTCTCCAACCGCGGCCGGAGGGAGACACCGGCACCCGGTCGGAGAAGATAACGTTTCTCTTTGTGGAGCCCCGTCACTTCACAAGACACGGGAAACCTCTGTTGGTCTGGAGGAGCTGCAGCAGTTATTTCTGCACAAACGTCCACAATTCACTAGATATTCTCAGAACTAAACTAACTCTTCTGCAGTGTGTAGTGTGCGCGCATGAACGTGAGAGTAGAGTGAGAATGCGCGCGTTGTGTGAATGAAGGCAGGCAGGCAGGGGAGCAGTCTGAACAGCGTAGCCACACACGTGGGCGCGCATGGGACACTTACCCGGTAGATTTATACCTGTAAAAAGTTACAAACAGTCCCTTTAAATGATTAACAGGGAGATGATGCTCAAATGTAAATAAAAAGAAGGATGCAATTTAGCACTCATAAATAATTTAGAATTAATTTTATAAATGTGCCTTTGATTCATATTTTACAAAATGCTGTGTAGACTGCAAAAATAATAACACAATCAATGAAATTGGCAAACAACCTAAAAACAAGGTGACCCATCTCTCAACTCGTATTCAGTCTCCTCCTCATCATGTCACCCGCAGCAGTCTCAGCTAAACTGTGTGTACGCTGGTCTGAAGTACGCGTGAAACCGCCTCCTTTATACCTATACCAGGTTGTGTGTGAGAAACAACGTACGCATGGTTTCTACAGCTGACCCCAGGTTTCCCGTTCAGCTGTATTTCCTGTAGACACCTCATCACAAAAAACATTTCTGCTTCCCATACTCCATAATAACACTGAACAGCACCCTGTGTGACAGCAGTGTCAACCCACACAAACCTATACTGAACCTGTCTGAAGTATCCTATGAGTACAATGTTCTACGCCATGTAGGCCTACTGAACAACATATACAGTGTAATCTTGGACCTGTTTGTTCCAAAGTAAAAACACAAATGTACTCAAACAGCTAATTAGTAAGAACCTCAAACCTAAAAAAGGAACTATGTAGTTTGCCTATCCTCTGATAGGGGAACTGCAGAGATGGTGACAGTCACTCTACTAGCAACGTATCACACGTAGTAGTTTAATTCAATACATATTGATTAGTGCAGCTTCAATATCTTATCTTATTTAATATTTTTATCTGCATTTATAGAAAATTTGGTAAAGACCGCAGAAAGCAGATTCCATCCTTTTAATATAAAACTTTAAATATTATATCACTTTAGCCAATAAAAATATAATTATGTCAAAGGAAAGGTAGAAAGAAATTTCCCTGGTAGTAAAGCAAATCTCCCTTTGCGCTTTTAAGCAACCACATGTAAGCAATGTAAAATGTATCAGAGAGACAGATTGTTTTCATGATAATTACATTAATCGTAATTAATTCATATTAATAACCTCAATTGTACCAGATGTAGAACCCTTTAAAAGTGCACTCCTTATTGTAACCTAAATCATCTGCTGATCCAGGTTGTTAACTGTGATCAGGTTTTGTAATGTAGCTGTTTGAAGAAGACCGATTGATGGATGCATACTGAATGCAAGCAGACCCACTGAGCAGGTAATGTGTTAGGAATGGATACGATGTTCAGAGCAGACTAGACAGGTTGGAGTCTACTGCTAGAGACAGATGTTACATCGACCTTCGGTTCAGACAGCTGGTTGGATGGCTTAAGCAGATGGCCTCTGAGTTTATGACGTGTGTGTGTGTGTGTGTGTGTGTGTGTGTGTTCACAGTCACTCATATGTCCTGTTTCATCAGTGAATGCATAACCTCCACAGACTGGTTAGTTAGTCTGGTTTATCCCACAGTTTGTACTTCATTAGCTTCGAATAAGATGTAATCAAAGCAATACAAAGTGATGCAATATTATATTACATTGCTTACATACAGTTTCCATTTAACCCCAATAACTTTGTCCTCTAATGTGGCTTTGTGCTGAAAATTCACATTTTGATCATCGTCAAAAAATCCCTTCCAGTATCAAATGAAATAAGGCATCAAAATCATTAGAGTAAGAATTGAATTATGTCACTGCTGACAGAGCTCTAGGATCTGTTTCTTCTCCCTGTCACCATATCGGCCAATCTCTTTGAAAACATGCTCCTCTCTATAAGTTGAACTTTTTTATTTTTTTAGGGACGGTAATGCCATTCTGTTGGTCGTTGATCCACCACATTGGTCCAGACTGAAATACCTCAACAAATACTGGATGGATGATGAAATATATATATATATTTATATATATATTCCTGTTTACATTCAGTTTATCCATTTGAAATAGCCTACCGACTACTGTGTGGAGGTGGACATGGTTGGCAATTCAACTGCAGGAGAGAGAGTTGTAGGAGAGGCTCATGACAGCAGTGCCAGGTGAGTTGACAGTTCTCCCTTTAAATGCAAATGCCTTTGGACCTTGTGGGGCAGAGAGACCAGGCCTACAGAGGTGCATCGTCTGAGGGTTGCGTATTTGTGTTGAAAGTGTGTGAGATCAGCCTAAAAATAAAAACTGTCATTGATCGCAGCAATCTGCCTCTCTGTGTCTGTGCTGAGGGAACTCACAGAGGCAGCAGTCTGGCTACACTCAGTTAGTCAGTACTGTTACTTGTGTGAATTTCCTTCTTTATGTAGGCCTACATATTTAAGGAGCATTGTTGAAGGGAGACAATGACCAATTGACCAAGCCAATGACTGCTTTGTTGTAATTAATATGCATATGATAATAAAGAACAAAACCCACGCACATGAAAACCAGGCCTGGCACGTGATAAGAGCGCACCGATTTGTATCCTTGATTGGAAAACGGAGAAGCATCCTTGCGAGGGAGCATATGCTCCCCGCATGCACAAATGCGGTCACACGAGCACCGGGCTATAACAAGCGTGAGCTCGACCCTCCTTACGCGCTCGCAACTGCTCGCTTGTCAAGTTGACTTTTGAGACTCTGGAGGCGAGGCTATAGACAGTGGATGATGTCTCCGCCCCTTTGATTGCACTGCCATGCAGCCGTTAACTGTTCCAAAAGTTAATGAGGCTCACGTTCACGCTCATTGATCACAATGTATATATTCAAATATACATCATGAAATTTGGGAATCGACCGACAGGCCAGGCTGTCTGGAGGTTGCAAAATACACTCTTCTGCCTGGTCCGCTCTGCGCCGAGGTAACAACAGACACTGGCGGGGTTCTGTAAGCTGCGACTCTATCCGTGGAGATGTAGCAGTCAGTGGACAATTTCTGATTGCTGAAGAAGAGAGGATAGTTGGCAGCTAGGGAGGCTGCCTTATTTACTGTGGGTATTCGAGTAGGCATGTTCTGATTGGCTGGCTACATTTATGCAATGCGCGTGATTGGAGCAGAGTATTATCCATAGAGTCCAGTGGAGGCAAGAGCTTGTGTGAGTTAGAACATCGGACAAACCCATTGGTGCAAATTTGATGTCAAGTGTATGATTTTCCTGCTCTATTGTCATTTGATTGCTCTTTATATACATATGTCATCATTTCCACAAATCTGAAAGGCTGCTCTTTGAAAGCCTCAGCAGGAGTCATGTAGACAATATAGAAAAGTTACTGTGGGTCAAAACTGACAATGGACTAACTTCATGTACAGTACAGACACCATTTTGCTAATATATTTGTGTTTTTATTAGCGTGTAATACAATTCTTATTTATCATAGTAATGTTGGTATTTTTTTCTGTGAGAAATAACTGAAAGGGAAAAATCACAGTCAGTTTGACTAAATATTTTTTCTCAGTTAGTGCTGTGATTCTGCACGCAGCACATGAGCCCAATGGAAAGTACACTGGCTAATCTAAATCCATACAATGTGCAACATGATGATTTAACCTTGCATTTTCATGTTCATGCTGTTCCAGTAGGCACTATGAGTATTAAATAGACTGTTTGACTGTAAAGACGTAAGGTCAGGATTTACAAGAATGCTTTATTTTTCAACCTACATTTTATCCTGCCTATCCTCGATTAAACAATTCAAAATACAAATGCTAAGAGGAGGTTAAACAAAGGGGATGGTGCAGCAAACACCTGACAATGTTTGAAAGAATAAAGCATACAATGAATACACAAAATGCATATTCTTTAAAAGAGTATTTTTTTTGTGTATACAGTGTACAGTATATTTCTAGAACATTAAATAGTGCATTTCGAAATCAAAGAGAAAAATACACCAAGTATTCTAAAAAAGTCTTTTCTGGGATCTTTTTAGCACACACTGTACTTGCTCGCTTTTTATTTGAGAGCATTTTTATTGTGTATGCACTTCATTCTCTGACAAAGGCACGAGGTCAAACTAATAAAGTAATTTACTGACTGTGAGTGTGTGTGTGACATGGGTGGCTGTGTCTCAGAGGGCAGTTTGATCCCCGGCTCCTGCATGTCGAAGTGTCCTTGGACAAGATACTGAACCCTAAATTGCTCCCGTAGGCTGAGCCATCTGTGTGAGCGAATGTGTGAGCATTAGATCAGATCCTGATGGGCAGGTTGGCTCCTTGTATGGCAGCCTCTGATATCACTGTATGAATGTGTGAATGGGTGAAAGTTATCATGTAGCGTAAAGCACTTTGAGTGGTCAGAAGAGTAGAAATGGGCTATATGAATGCAAGTCCATTTACAATCTCACATTCCAGGAGTCAGGGTTGTGCGTTTAAAGAAAGTGACATCAGTCAAGTCAAGCTATGCATGCCATTAATAAATACGGGTTTATTTCAACTTGTGTGGATATCATTTTGGAACAAACACATATACACATTCATAACCCAAATGAAACTGGAGCACAAAGCTTCACTTTATTTATCGACTCTAAATACCAACGCTTCAGTTTCTTTTTAGTCTCACAAAGATAATGATGCACACACGGCACCCATTTGCACCCACTAAATACAGAAGAGCCTGTGTTCAAGTTTTGTTTGGGACTCCTTTACCAAAGGATTTTGACCTATTCTACATTCACTCGTCCCTCTCAAAGAGCAATGAGCCACATGCGGATATGCTAACATACAATTACTGCCTCTTCATCTGAGAACACGCCACATGTGTTTCACATTTAAAATGAAAAAAACAAAGAAAAAAACTCAGCTCCGAAGGACATGATGAGTGGACTTCCTCACAATATTTCCAAAGCAATCAAAATTCTGCATCTACTGTATTTAACTGAACAACCCAATCAGGGACCATGAAAACAAGCAAGAAACTCTATCTGGACAGACAAGATGATAATCTGCCATATCAATATGGGTGGAGTGTTGACTATTTGTGATGTACTTTAGCCCATTTACAATACCTAACATGACGAATTATTTAGACTGTTACTGATGATTTCCAGATGTTTTAATTTGACTTTCTTACCTTACAGCCCTTGATTTCTATGTATTTCAGTACAATATGCTTCAACTTGTAGACTTGAAACTTGTTTGAGTTATGTAATCCTGCAAAGAGAACATTGTCTGCTTTTATTGTTGTCACCATTATGACTGACAGTGCAGACTTTTCAATTCAGATGTGATTATCAGAGACAGCAGTCTATTTTGTTTTCATAACTTTATGGAGGGTAATAGGTAGCAGAGCCCAGGCTACATTACACATTATTATCATTATTATTTTTAGTCCTTGCCCTATGTGCCACCCGGCGCAACAAGGACTAAGTAAGTAAGTAAGTATCATTATTATCACACTGACTGTGGATATTTAATATATTCTAATTATAATTCTGTATGTAGGTCTAGTTTGTTGAGAAAGAAAAATGTTAACCTGTAAGACCCAGTCAGACTGTATAAAGGGTTTGCATCTTGATGTTTGCTGTTCGTGATGAAAATTGGTTGAAAAGGAAAGTGTACAGGTGAGGGAGAAGGAAAGGAGAGGGAAGAGGAAAGAGAGAAAGATGAGACAAGCTTCCAAAAAAACTTCCAAACAGGAAGTCCGGAAACCGGGACCCAAATTGGTCTGAAATACCAAGGTTCAAGCCTTGGTTGTACTAATCTTCAAATGACATGCTGCTTCCCTCTGCGATCCTGAACGACTATATTGTCTTTCAGGCTGTAGCTGGTTAGAGTGAATGCACTGATATCATATGAATCTAGAAAACCTAAGGAATCCATTGGTGCCAACCATGTCATGTTAGCTTGTCGGGAAGGATGGCCATTTTCAAAGGGGTCCTTTGACCTCTGACCTCAAGATATGTGAATGGCATTTACAGACCAGCCCACTTGATAAACCATGAACCACCATGCAGTTGCATGCAGTATAAATGTGTGTTATTTTCATCTATTCTAAAAATGATGGAGTTGAATATTTCTACATACTGGGGCCCCTAAACAGTCTTGAATTACATAAATCTGTAAAGCTGAGACTCTTGTGGATCCAATGAGCCCAACTATATTCATGTGTGATGATGTTAGTCCCCATAGGAGACATTTCATTGACCTCACTGTATAAAATGACCTGTGGTGACCTCTAGGATAATCACAGCCTCATGAAACTTTACAGTCACAAGCTAGAGACCTATAGAGCATTCAGAGGATGGATGGCTTTCCTAGCTAGATTGACAATAAGGGGGTTTCTGAGCAGTTTACACAACAGAAGTGCTCGCCATTGAATCGGTGAAAAATGCCATTCTTGCAGAAATCTCCAAATGTCAAAAATCTTTGATACCAAATCCCAGCATGGCTTTTTCTATGGTGTTCCTCAAGGTCTTGGTGTCTTAATGTGGTATTTTGGAGCGATTATTGATAATTTGTTATCAATTCTTGAGTGGTAAAAACAATGGTTAAATTTAGCACCAAATCTGTGAAACAAATGTTATTATCCCAACTGCTTGCTGCAACAACTTATGAGTGATAAGAGGGGGATGGCTGAGCTTAATCACAAATTAATCTTCAGGTTCCCAGCATTCAGATGATGTACACCACTTCTATGTGACATCTACTGTTGACCTGCTATCTCCCCTTAAATAAAAAAAAGGCAAAAACGGGTCTAAGTGGGTCTCTTATGGTTAAGAGCAAATATTACTGGGCCCAATACAGAAAATTGTACATGAACATTTAATATCCAGGAACTTCCCGCTTGTATAGTTGACATCAAGGTGCCAGAACTGTATACACACTCCGGGATCAGATCAAGACACACATTTATGGCACATTACAGGATGCAGTCTGTTTGCAGTTACACACGTCTCCTCAAAAATCATATAATTTTTTGGTTCAGGCGATCTCTCCCTGGATATAATGTGTGTATACATTATTCCCCCACCCTGCCATATTCCCCAATCTACACACAATAAATAATAATTGCTAATAAATGCTTACTCTATACAGGGCAGTAATAGGGCCTGGACCCCCCTCTGGCCCCCCCCTAACTGTTGCAAATATTTTTGCACATTTTTCATAGCCTAGAAAAAATGTTCTATTCATGGCAGTGATAAAATGTACGTTACTGAATGAGTATTATTGTGTTTATTGTTATATGTGTATTGTTGGGGGAGTTAAATGGACTGTACTTATATATCACTTTTCTAGTCTTAGCAGCCGCTCAAAGCACTTAACAACACAAGTCAGCATTCACCAATTTACACATACTGTACATTCATACACTGGTGGAAGAGGCTACTATACAAGGTGCCACCTGTTCCTCAGGAGCGGTTAACACATGCACACTCAGCAATTTGGGGTTCAGTATCTTGCCCAAGGACACTATTGGTGCCTTCAAATGAAACTCGTGCGCTCGTGTTTACATCATGTGAAGTCATGTACACAACATGTTTGGCATCCAAGTGGTTAAGTTGTGAGAACAAGTTGTGCTAAGCAACGGCAATATTAACGTTACTGTCGGCGTCTAGAAGCCACAGAGACTAACGATTTAGCAAGCTAGCAAGTGGGTAAAAAGATGAGGTCGTTGGGAATATCAGCATTTTCCTTAGACATTATAAAATTACGAAGAAAAACTATTTATGGCTAAAATTACAATATATCAACTTATTATGCACCGAAAAATTAACTTCCATAACTTCCACCATTTCTGTCAACATGAAGAAACACGTCACAAGTCGTGAACTCGGAATTTCAGAAATTTTCCACTCTCGAGGTCGTGAATAGGACATGAGGGGGGCGTTCATACGGGCCTAACCTCGGCAAACAAGACCCCATTTGAAGGCACCATTTGACATGTAGAATGCAGGGGCCAGGGATCGAGCCACCAATCTTCCGATTAGTGACCTCCTGAGGTATGTAATAATTGTGCTTCATATTTTTTGGTACACCTAAAATCACATGTGGCCCCAGCCTGGCCCCCCATTTTGCATGGTCTAGAACCACCACTGACTATAACTTGCTACCTACCCAACTAAACTATGTAAATAAGTATAACGTATGTAAATATATCAGTGCACACATCTCAGATATGAGATTACTACAAGCATGCAATCATCTGTGCAAACCCAAAACTAATGGTGTAAAGGCATGACGGTTTGTGTACATTCATAAATACCAGACAATAAAGGGTAAAGAAGATAATTGCTTAATGAACTGATACTACAATGAACTAATAGTAAAAACAGTAAGAAACAGCAGTGTGTAGCCAATGTTTGACAATAAATGTACTGACCATTGGATGTCTATGGGGTAACTATGTGCGTTCACTCATCATTGATTGTATTCATGTTAAATGCAGGCAACAGGCTGTCACACTATCTACTATAGATACTGCCATGTACAGTGCAAGTAGCAGTCTGAAATACTGCAGCGGGGACAAAGATTAAAATTGGTGTATTTATATCATGTGGTATATACAACTACCACAAGACTATCAAACACACACAGCTATGACAAAGACAACTAGCCCACTATATATCCCCCAGATCAGTAACAAGACAACCAAGTCTTTAGATGATCGATGTCCATCCAAACCAGGACACAGTTGTCACCATATGCTATTAGAGTACATTCAAATTCACATTACAGCTGGTATTAGAAAGATATTCTAGGTCCTAATTTTACAAAGCAATTCAGGAAGTCACTACGGATGACAGCTCTGTTTTTTAATGTTGATGCAGGTTTCTATTCAAACATTTAGGCAACCACGTATGCACCTTACCTCATCTGAGACTTTCAACCAGCCGAGATCTACCAGCAGACCACATGGATCCACCTTTTAAACATGGTCATTTATAGATCCACCTTTTGTCTGTTCAAATCCACATCAAAACCCAAATCCAGCAGGATCCAAAAGGCTGCTACTGAAGCCAGCATAGCTCTTCTAGTATCTGCTAAGTCTTTCTTCAGATGGCCCTCTATCATTCTAAAGTCCTTTGTCTGTCTCAGCCATATAGAGTAGGCCTACTGCTGCATATTCAGCCAGCTCTGATCCCAGTGTGTGAGTTGTTTGTCTAAATGGCCACTAGACTTCCTCCAATTCTTTCCCAACTTAGTTTTCCTGCCTGTGTTGGTTCGTTTCCCTGGACTGAGCTAAATATAGGGACCACACAAGGTAAAGTGGAAAAGAGCTGAGCAGGAAATGTATCACAATATGCTTGTGCGCACGTTCGTGTTTAATTTGTGTGTCTTCCTGTTTTAAGTCCCACCAACATTCATGACAACTTTGTAAATTAAATGTCCAGTGTACTATATGTTTGCAACTGGGCAGAGGTTAGGTGATTACATTATTTTTTTATTTAGCATTTCTGAGAGGATTTTTCTACCTAACCACTTCACAAGTAGGGGGGAGGAAGTGTGTGTGTGTGTGTGTGTGTGTGTGTGTGTGTGTGTGTGTGTGTGTGCGTGCGTGTGTGTGTGTGTGTGTGTGTGTGTGTGTCTCTGTGTTGTTGCTCTGCGCTTGTGTGAGAGGGTCAACCCATCCCATATTCCCCTCTAATGACGTTGTTCACATTGTTTTGTCTCTCTGGGCTTCTAAAACTGTCTGCCTAAACACTGCACATCCTGCTGCCTGGTTGGACAAAAATAATTGAACTCCTACTTTTATTGTCACATTTTCAACAAAGGGCTGTACAACTGCTACTGTGGGGGCACTGGAATTTAGTGTAATTTAGTATGAGATCAAATGGAGTGAAAATTGGTTAAGGTTTATTGATTCTCTGGTTGATGAATTGGGTCGTGTGTATGTAACAGAGATAACCCCAACATTATGATACATTTAGTGGAACTGTCTGGCTGAAATAGCGGAATGATGAAGTTTTGCACAGCATCCTTCATCAAATAAATTACACTGGCTAATGCTATGAATAGTCCCAATCTCAAACGTGTAAAGGACATCCTACAATCTTAAAGGATAGTTTCCCATTTTTCAAAGTGTATCTATACTCACATGCCCATATGTACATCGAAATAGTTATTATTATCCATGGTCACTTCCTAATGTGATTCTCATATAAGAAAAATCCAGTCCTCCCCCTGTGGAAAAATGCCTTCTTAATATGAAGCTTCAGCAGTCTGAGTTGGTCAAATCAAGTGGGTAACTTCCACAGTTGGTATTTTCAGTAAAGAAAAAATCCCTGTCATACAAAAGCCTCAGTTGTTAATGGGTTAGCATAACATTATATCCATACAGTATACAGCCAGCAGACACAGATAAACACCAGTACGCCAAGTTCAGACTTCAAGTTCAACTCAGTCCAAACTCCCGAGGATGGGAGGACGCAGTATACGCTCAATTTGCAATTGGAACAGCAGTGTTCTTGATGACATCAACAGCCCCGTTCGGCTCTTCAACACAACTGTACCTTACTGTACTGTGACAGAATAATCTCAACTCAAAGGTCCACTAAAAGACTTTTTCATTGACAGTGAGATGCAGTCAATAGGTACACCTGTATCAATCTGTAATGCTTATTAAAACATTTAATACAATTTAATCAAGACCGGTCTTCCTCTGTTCATTTTCATTAACCCTAACAGATCCACCATAGACCTGTTTGTTTGTTTGTTTGTTTGTTTTATTAGGGGGGTACAGGGCATCTTTAGGGGGAGATAGCAGGTCAACAGTATACATCACATAGAAGGGGTGCACATCATCTGACAGTGATAAACATCTGTAATAAACATGAATTAATTAAATGAATTGTGAAAATGTATAACGGCGTAGAACATTATGATAGAAGTACATGATGTCCATCCCCATGTTCTATTATGTCTCATTAGTTGTTGCAGCATTTTTTGGGTTGATACCATTTGTTTCACAGATTTGGTGCCTAATCTAACCATTTTTTACCACTGGAGAATTGATAAAAATGATCAATAATCCCTCCAAAATACCATATTGAGACACCAAGACCTTGAGGAACACCATAGAAAAAGCCATACTGTGATTTGGGATCAAAAACTTTTGACATTTGGAGATTTCTGCAAGAATCGCATTTTTCAACGATTGGATGGTGAGCACTCCTGTCACGTAAACTGCTCAGAAACCCCCTTATTGTCAATCTAGCTAGGAGAGCCATCCATCCTCTGAATAATCCACTTTATATTCCAGCTGTGTCTCCTCTAGAGATTCAAGATCTCGCCAATTTCATCTGCATGCCGTGTGGCTCACAGCAAAAAGAGACAGAGAAAATCATCTTTTGACAGTATATTGACATCATATCACCCTTTTTATTAGTAGTAGTAATCATATTTCTATTATTATTACAGCTATTATTACTGATAATTATATTATCACTCTATTACATCCACTGCTATTGATTATTGCTATAAGTACTATTTGTATTACTACTTACAGCTGTTGTGCTATTACTGTGGTTGCTGTGCATCTCTCTCTCTCTACTATGTTTTAGATGTGTCCAAAATTAAATTGCTCTTTTTTGTATTTTTATTATTAGTGGATACTGGCCTAATTCTGCCCTGCATGCATTATTTATAGTTTTCCTCTGGACATGTAGGAGAATCTTACAGAACTCTGCATGCGGGGTCTCAGTGGGGTGTTGATCCCATTGAGTGAAGTCTTGTTTTGTAAGTGGACCCCACACCCCCCTGCCATAGAGTGCAATCGGTTCAATAACACACTCAAAGCCCTGCATGCTTTTCACTCTCAGCCTCTACTTTGGTAGAACATCCTGAGATCTGGATCTTTTTTGGAAAATCATTATTTTGGTCTTTTTAGGGGTTTACTGTCAAGGACAAGGTCTGAAAGTACTGCTCTAGCAGGTCCAGGTCTGACAGCAGGTCCAGGTCTGACAGTACTGCTCTAGCAGATCCAGGTCTGACAGCAGGTCCAGGTCTGACAGTACTGCTCAAGCAGGTCCAGATCTGACAGTACTGCTCTAGCAGGTCCAGATATGACAGTACTGTTCAAGCAGGGCCAGATCTGACAGTACTGCTCTAGCAGGTCCAGATCTGATAGTATTGCTGTAGCAGGTCCAGATCTGACAGTACTGCTCTAGCAGGTCCAGATCTGATAGTATTGCTGTAGCAGGTCCAGGTCTGACAGTACTGCTCTAGCAGGTCCAGATCTGATAGTATTGCTGTAGCAGGTCCAGGTCTGACAGTACTGCTCTAGCAGGCCGAGGTCTGACAGTACTGCTCTAGCAGGTCCAGATCTGACAGTACTGCTCTAGCAGGTCCAGATCTGATAGTACTGCTGTAGCATGTCCAGGTCTGACAGTACTGCTCTAGCAGGCCGAGGTCTGACAGTACTGCTCTAGCAGGTCCAGATCTGATAGTACTGCTGTAGCATGTCCAGGTCTGACAGTACTGCTCTAGCAGGCCGAGGTCTGACAGTACTGCTCTAGCAGGTCCAGATCTGATAGTACTGCTGTAGCATGTCCAGGTCTGACAGTACTGCTCTAGCAGGCCGAGGTCTGACAGTACTGCTCTAGCAGGTCCAGATCTGATAGTATTGCTGTAGCAGGTCCAGGTCTGACAGTACTGCTCTAGCAGGCCGAGGTCTGACAGTACTGCTCTAGCAGGTCCAGATCTGACAGTACTGCTCTAGCAGGTCCAGATCTGATAGTACTGCTGTAGCATGTCCAGGTCTGACAGTACTGCTCTAGCAGGCCGAGGTCTGACAGTACTGCTCTAGCAGGTCCAGATCTGATAGTACTGCTGTAGCATGTCCAGGTCTGACAGTACTGCTCTAGCAGGCCGAGGTCTGACAGTACTGCTCTAGCAGGTCCAGGCTCTGCTGTAGGCTGTCTGCTGTGGGGGACAGCAGGAGTAGGTCGTCTCCAAACAGCAGGCATTTCACTTCCTGATTGTTGAGTCTTACCCCAGGGATAGGGGACTTTTCTATTACAGTAGCTAATTCATTGATGTAAATATTGAAGAGGGCAGGGCTGAGATTACAGCCCTGACGAACACCCTGCCCTTGGTTTAAGAATTCTGTTCTTTTTTTTTTTTTTACCAATTTTTATGTTGCACATGTTGCCAGTATACATTGATTTAATAATATCATATGCTTTACCCCTCTACACCGCTTTAACTTTGTAGAACAGTCCTGTATGCCAAATAGAATAAAAAGCTTTTTGAAAGTCAGTAAAACAGGCATACATTTGGGTTTTATTTTGGTTTATATGTTTATCAATCAGGGTGTGTAGGGTATAAATATGGTCAGTTGTGCATAAAGTTGGTACAAATCCAATTTGGCTTCTACTCAGGACATTGTGCTTGGTAAGGAAGTTCAAAAGTCTGGCATTCATGATACTACAGAAAACCTTCCCCAGATTACTGTTCACACAGTTGCCTTGGTAATTGTTAGGGTCAAATTTGTCTCCATTTTTGTAGATTGGGGTTATGAGTCCTTGATTCCAGGTTATTGAAAATTACCTACACTCAGAACCAAATGAAATAGTTTTAATATAGTATATATAATATCTCTCTCTCTCTCTCTCTCTCTCTCTCTCTCTCTCTCTCTCTCTCTCTCTCTCTCTCTCTCTCTCTCTCTCTCTCTCTCTCTCTCTCTCTCTCACTACACTTTATAAAAGTGAAGTTATTGAATATTTTTCCCATTAAAAATTCACCAAAATTATGCAAAAGCATATTTTTCCAAACTAAGTGTTGTAGTACAACTATGAGGAGACCATTGATGTGTGAAATAATTTTGATGGTACTACACTGTATAATACTGAAGTTATGGAATATTTTTATAGCATCTCTTTTCGGTGTTGCACTTAAGACAGTCTCTGACCACTCGTCTCACAGCCGGCTGCGCATAGAGACCAATGTTATGTGTCCAGCTTGTAGGACGGCTCGTTTTGATTAAAATGAGGTTGTAGTTCGTTGTCTACCTTACTACGGTTAGAAAGACCCGTTGTTTGTGTTTTAACGTTTCGTTTATGAGTTATTGATCCAGGAGGTTTGAATCTGTCAATATCTTTCCAACTTTACCGAAGTACATCATCTAGCGCGGCTCCATACACCAGCAATGCGTGGACTGTCAGGAATGATTGGAAGAAGTGCACTATGAAGTAACTTGTTCCCTCGACGGAACGAGTTACCTAACTCGAGGGAACGAGATACCTAACTCGAGGGAACGAGTTACGAACTTGAGGGAATGCGTTACTAACTTGAGGGCACGACTTAATAAAGATTTTCACCTAGGGGTCTAGGGGGGCTCCGTAGCAACCCATTACAATTACATGGCGTTAAGAAGCTTTACTCACTTCCACGTACACACGAATGTTGCTGGAACCTTGAATTATACTCATTATCACATCATTCAGTTCCGCTCATTTGTATTTTAGGATCAGAAGTAACAATAAACATTCCTGAAATCAAAAGGCCACAATTACAGTGACAAAACAAAAACTAACAGAACTGGAGATACTACAACTTCAAATTCAAGAAAAAAAAAAGGGTGATGTGATAGACGGCACAAAAATGTATTTAACAGAGCAAAAGCATTAAAAGCTGAAGTAGGCGAGATTGGAGCAAATATGATTAAAAACGGTATTTTTATAAAACGGTGGCTATATCATGGCAGTAGTACGTGAAACAGGTAACCTGAAAAATATCATGTGCCTCGGTGTCCTCCGGTGCTCCTAACGGCATCTGCAAGAGTTCACATACCGGAGGAAAACAAGCTAATCTCAGGTCCGTTGTCCAGCTGCCGTCTATGAGAGCCGGCTGTCCATCACTCGCGAACTCCGACCAAACGGTGAAACTAGGCAGCGCTGATCAAATATTAATTAATATTGTGTTACGTTAATGCCTATTTCTCGCCTCAAATGTTTTCAGAATCATCTTGTAGCGCACGGTTTAGAAGTAAAATGAGAAAGTTTGTGACGCCGCCACCATTGTGAAATCTGGTGACGGAACACCAAGTTCTGGTCACATGACCGGAGCAAATCCAATAGGAACGCTCTCTCAATGAAATGACCTGTGATTGGTCAAAGTCTCCCATCACGGGCTAGATCTTCTAAAGCCTGAAAACAGAGCCATGAGGAGGAGCAGAAGTCTAGTTTTCTCTCAGAACACTTGAATTACAATATGCTGAAAAGTTATTATGGAATTTTTGCCCTATGATGCCAAAAATATACTGCCTACTGAAGCTATAAGTTCATACCTGTTCACTAACACTTAGTGTGGCAACAGAAAATCAGCAAAATTACCAGTGCGATTAGATGTTTGTACACCTAATTTCATCCACAGAAAATCTAAGTTATACAGTAGGCTACAGTCTTGCCACTGATTGCAGTGCAGTGTAGAAACACATCAAAATTAGAAAAAAAAAATCAAAGAGCCCACGGTTTCACCTGCTTTGTAGCAAAGATTCTTGCAAAATATGTGAAAAATATAATATAATATATATATAGTAAATTATAACTTCAAGTTTACCTCCTAAATACACCTGTCGTAATGTCTATCTGAATATGTGTTAGTTTTGCCGTTTAAAGCAAATATAAAGTTCTGTTTGCCCCAGACACAAACCATTGTTAAAGGACACCTTACCTTACTTACTGTGACCCAGACAAACATTACTGCCAGATGACCTCTGTAGCACAAATCATAATCCCATATTATCAGTGCTCCTCAGGATAGACAATGAAAAAAGAATCTGCTGCAGGTTAACTGTGTCTCTCCAATAACTTCCACAAACACTCTCCCTCACTTTTTCACTCACACACAGTCTATAAATAGATTCTGAGTTTACTGGAAACACAGGTTGGTGTGCAGGACAGCTCTGCAAATATAACTGTGTAGCCGTGTTCCAGATAGAGACCGAGGGGAGGAGCAGACAGAGCCAGAGAGACAGACAGAATCTAATCCAGATGGAAAATCTTCTGCAATTGATTCAACTGTTGGTCAGTGTCCTATAAGAATATATACCAGTTCAATATGCTAATACATTATGTAGGCCTAGTGTAGCATTGAGTATGGATAGTATGGTCTATCCATTATGGTAATGGATAGAAAAGAAGAGAAGAGAGAGACAGAGGAAGAGACACAAAAAAATGGAATGAGTTTGCAGCAGTATAACAAAGTTCCACTGCTTCTGCCTTTCCTTCTAAGACACAAAAGTCACAATTTGCAGAATTATTATTATTATTGTTGACCCTGGAAACTGTAGTTGACAAAACAATATCTCCACAAGGTCAACTTAATAGCTGTCCTGGAGCTTTTGATCATATCACTTGATTTTCCTCAGCAGATGGAGTTTAAGCCAACATGGATGATAAATTCTTAAAGTGCTCAGAGAAGTGGAGGTTTTAACATCCACGTTCCAGCTGGGAAACTTCTATCTGCTGTGAGAGCTCCAGAACAGCTAACATATGGCCTATGTGGTGCGGCTCTGGGGATGGCAATGTTGGCAATGTTACTTTTGCATAAAAAAAAGACCTACTGAACGTGACGTCACAATGGTGAGAGCGGCCAGTCTAACATATTAATAAGCATGGATCACAATGCTAGTTTTGACACAGAAAATTCTGAAAATATATATTCATATGCATATCATATGTGGCCAGGAAAAACTCCCCGTTTAGTGGGAAGAAACCTGGAGCAGAACCGGGCTCTGGGTGGGAGGCCATTTGCCGAGACCGGTTGGGGGGATAGATAGAGAGAGAGAGAGAGAGAGAGAGAGAGAGAGAGAGAGAGAGAGAGAGAGAGAGAAGCAACCACAATAATAGCACAGCAGCTGTAATAACTAATAAAAGTTGGACTAATAACTCAAAACCAATAGTAGTGGATGTAGAAGAGTGATAATACAACTATCGGAATTGATATCATTGGGTCGTCCTCAGATGGGCTTTCGAGCGGAGCTTCCAGCTATCTCAGTCCACCACACATCTGGCTAGCTCGCCAGCACTGTCCAGCATCTCTCCACAGTACGTTCATGTATGTTGGTGTGGGACGTCCCTGTGATCGATGCCCGCGCGTTGGTTCCCACAGCACCAGCATGCTTACTGGGAGTTCTTGATGTCTTTGGCAGTGACCGAGAAGTCTCATTCTCCAGGCTGCCACTTTGTCACTGAGCCTTGGTAGTCCCTCGTTAGCCTCGGTAGTCCCTCGTACAGACGGAATGAATTAATGATGGTATCAGTTGGTGTCAAGCAGGCAGCAGATGTGGCAGCAGATGCAGCCACAATCCAGGTGACATTCAGATCCAGGTATAACCCCTCTCCATGGTTACCTGCGAGACAAGGAGGCACAAGGGCTCCCGGGAAGGAAGTTAGTAACAATAAATGGGACATGAATATATACAGAAGGAGAGAGGAGCTCAGTGTGTCATAGGAAGTCCCCTGGCAGTCTAGGCCTATAGCAGCTTAACTAGGGGCTGGTCAAAGACAGCCCTAACTATAAGCGTTATCAAAGAGGAAAGTCTTTAGCCTACTCTTAAATGTGGAGAGGGTGTCTGCCTCCCGGACTGAAACTGGGAGCTGGTTCCACAGAAGAGGAGCTTGATAGCTGAAGGCTCTGGCTCCCATTCTACGTCCCAAAGCTCTTAATTTTCGTTTCCTCGCTCCTCGCTCCTCGCTCCTCGCTTGAACTGGAAGTTGTTCTGGTGCGCCATCTTGAAGACCGTCCCAAAGCTCTTATTTGTGCATCGAGGAGCGAGGATCGAGGATCGAGGAGGCTTGCCGGAGGAGCTATGAGCGAGGATACACCAGTATATCCTCCACGGAAATCTTTTACCGACCGACACGCCCCCTTATTGGTTATCAGTCACTGCTTGGACGCTGCTGCCGATCAGACTGATCTGATAACTTTACCTCTCAACATCACTTGAGTTTTATACCGGAGTGAAAACAGATCACATATTAAACGTTTTATATTTTAGTTGTCTTCCGATTCACCATCTCGTTCAAATCTGTGTTAATTGAAGCTCTGAACAGCAGCAGAAGGACCTGCTATAGTTCTGCTTTACACACCATCAGTGAAGGAGCTCGACACTGAGAGGGGTTTATAAACCCTGACAAACTGACTTAAAATAACTTTATTTATTTATTAGAATGATTTGTCTTTTCATGATCTGTTATTTCCCCCGTTAACTTTTATTAATGATACTATTAAAGTCAGAGAGAGAAGGAGAGTCTGTCTGTCAGCAACAAACACCTTTTACATCATTTATCATCATTTCCATTCAGTCACATGAGGCTGATAATTCCTGAACGTCGGGTTTGATATGAGTTATATCATTTACATTTTCCCTTTAGCCTAATAAATAATGTCCAGTGTTCAAAAAACACCGTAGTCATATTCTGGGTTATGAAATAATGAGCTCACAATCAGAATATCAATAACTACAGAAGCTAATAATGAATAAATAAAAGTTATTGTGCCAGTAGAGATGGTTCCTGGTCCTCTAAGCATGACTCAGTCCACAGTAGAAATACAGACTGCAGCTTGCACTTGTCTTTATTAGTATTAGTACAGTTCAGACACAAACAGCTGTTAAAGCTGACTGACATTTGATCCAGATGTGATCAGCTGCTGCTGTCATCAGAAACGGACGTCGCTTCACGTGACGCTTCAGAGGAAACGACCGTCTCATGTCTCTTAAAACGTATTTCCTCGTTTCCTCTCTCCTCGCATGGTTTCCTTGCGTCCCTCCATGCTTCCCTGGTGGGAGGGACTAAGACGCAAGGATGAGACGCAAGTGAGGGAAACAGGGATGCAATTAAGAGTTTTGGGATGCAGCCCTTGCGTCTCTCCATGCTTCCCTGGTGGGAGGGACTAAGGCTGCATCCCAAAGCTCTTAATTGCATCCCTGTTTCCCTCACTTGCGTCTTTTTTTTTTTTTTTTATAATTATACATACATATTATGTATGTATAATTATAAAAAAAAAAAAAATTAAAAAAAAACATTGTTTTATGACTAAGTCATGAGCTAACTGGACTCATTATCATTAACTATCTTGCACCAGTCAGATAATAAATTACCTCAGTAGTAATAGCCCACACAGCAGCTGTGACTGACATTTTAAAATGTTCCTAAAAGCAGAAGTGAATTAATAAACTTTAATAAATCTAAATATTTGTGTCTGTAATTTATTGTGTGTTTAAAAGTGTTTCATTTCTGTTTGTGTCGCTGTAAAGCCCATGACATCAGGTTCTTCTGTTCACTAGCATTCATGAGCTCCCTCTCCTCATTGACTACTGATAACAATCCAATAATATGAGGTAAACACTTGCATCCAGAGAATCCGTGTCCATCCATCAGCATCACAATCACAACGTGGAGCCCTGTTCTATAAAGCCAGTTTACCAAATAACCCGGGCTTATTTCGGTTAGTCTGACTCATTTTCAGTTGATTCAGTTCCATGAAGTAAATTCAACGTAGTTCAAGCTCAGTTACTATGGCAACTGATGCTGGGAAACTAACCTGGTCCGAGTCAGGCTAACTGTCAGGCTAAGAGTTCCTGTAACACTGACCTGACGGGAAAGTAATGATTTTACCTGTGATGCCGTATTATTTCACTTCATTAACCACTATTAGTCCAAAAATTAAATTGATCATAGTATAACAAATATATGTATAAATTGATCATAATATATCATTGGGTGAGCCCGGGACGCCGTGAATCACTGCTGAACCCTCTGGAGGTGCCGTGGGCCTATCAGCAAAACACAGAGGAAAGAAGGCACGCACTTGATAACCCAGAAGAATCCATCGCGCACTTGACCACGCTACTGAGTCAAGGTAGCAGGCCTATGGGTAAGCAATTTAAGGGATCCCAACAACTAGTCCTATAAAACAGATTTACCACAAACATTCAACATCAACACATCTGGAGATACGTGGTTTTCACTGCACAGGGAGCGGATGAAAAACTGTCATCTGTAAAGTAACTAAAGCTGTCAGATAAATGTAGTGTAAAAAGTACAATATTTCCCTCTGAGATGTAATGGAGGAGAAGTAGGAGGTTGCAGGAAATGGAAATAATCAAGTAAAGTACTATGAATTAAGTACAGTACTAAAGTACTAAATGTACTTCCAACACTGAATATAATAACGTTGATTAATAAAATCCTATGTGTACCTGTTATTTCCCTCCTGACCTCCAGGTGGAGACCTTCTGTCACTTTAAAGTGAAAAACCAGACCGGAAGTACTTGGAACCGGAAGTGTGGTTGTCTCGTAGTGACCTCGGGCTGGTGGCGGGATAGTTGTTGCGTTAGCTGACGAGCATATTTGATCCGTTTCGAGGCGGCAGAGCTCCAGGTGAACCCGCACACACTCAGGTGAACACTTTAATAATGTTTCTTTGAGCCGGAAATCAAAGTGAATTTAGCGTTAGCACGCTGGGCTAGCTGCGATGCTAACAGCTAGTTAGCCTGTTAGCTTCGGCCTGCTGCTGTGTGGCTAACTGCTAGCGTTAGCCTTAGCTCTCTGTAATGTGTGCTCCTGTTATCTGATTGAACTTCCGGTTCCTTTGTGTTTTAGTCCAGTTTGAGAGGAGTTTCTCAGTTTGTCTCAGTGGACCATGTTATCAGCACTACGTGGATGAGAGTAAAACCAGAGGAGACAGCAGGACCTGAATATCTCTGTGCTTTGATTTGTAGTGAGTCCAGGACAACAGAGTCCAGCAGTCAGAGTGGAGACCTGCTGGATCTCAGAGACCAGGACCAGGAGCCCGTTTCAGAAAGCAGCTTTAACAAACTCTGAGATGGAAAAGTTTTCAGATCCAGAACAGCTGATCAGAGTTTGTTCAATCAAATGTGAGGATGAAACCAGCCTTCATCAATGGAGCTCTGATACTACGATTCACCATGGCAACAGGTAAATAAGAGGCAGAGCCTCCATCTGAATCCAGTCCACTAGAGATATTAATGCATGGATATGCTGACTGTGCACATTTCTCTTTAAAAAAGTGTCAATAACACAATAAAGCTGAATTCAGTGTTATACTTTAATTAATCTTTTAGCAGACTGACATCTCCTAATGGATGATAAAGTGGTGAATGTGACGGTGTAGTAGACTGTAGCCTACATTACATTTAAATAGATTTATTCAGCTTTAATGTGACGGGACAAAATGGAATCAATTTAAACACGGTCAGTGAAATGCTGTTAAAACCTGTTCAGACTATACGCATCCTATTTAAAAAAACTCTTTCTAACTCCATTCTGCAGCTGCACCCCCATGCTGTTCATTCAGAGATATTAAGAGATAATCTACAATATTAGAGGAGTTGTGTTCCGTCAGTGGGACCAGATAGAGATCATTATTCATTGATCCTACGTGTCTGAGCTTCATACCGATCTTTACTGTTTAAACTGAGATTACACATTATGAGCAATAAACATTTTAGTGGAGCTGCTCTAACAGACTGACAGCTGTCTGTTTTCAGAGTCACAGTGTTATAAAGAAGGACATGCAGAGGTTTGATTCTGAGCTGAGGGCGACTTGATGATAAAGAAATGACTGACGGCACATAAGAGTCACTTTAGACAGTCCTGAGTAACAAACTAATATCTGACACACAGTAAACCTTCGATACGGACTGAATGAATGAGGAAATAAAACACTAATCACACTTTCTGAAACAGAGACCAGGACCAGGAGCACTACAAGAGCGAAATGGAGGAGGACCAGCAGAACCCGGACCAGGAGCACTACAAGAGCGAAATGGAGGAGGACCAGCAGAACCCAGACCAGCAGAACAACAAGGTCCCAAGAAAACCAGCAGCAGGCTCGTCCTCTGATACCATCGGTGTTCAGGTCAGTGTTCATGACTTCATGGCTTCATAACGACACTAAAGACACGAGGAAGAGTCAGTAACTGAGTAAATTACTGTTTAAACGACACAAAACGGATGTTTTTCCCCACAAAACTGCGTTGAAAAATTACATGCGCAGGTAGAAGGAAGTTACTGCTTTTATTGTGTAGTCTGAGTAGCATGACGTCATATCCGTTTAAAACCAAAACAAAGCCGAAGGTAGAAACCATGCTGTGATGGAATAATTGATATACAAGTTATCTTTGGAAGGAAGAGGTCCGGAGCTGATGATGTCTTACAAAAGAAGGTTTATTGAAGCTTGATCAAGGAGAATTGTCAGGTCTCCACAATAGATGCTCTCTGCGTGAAGGCCTCACAACTCTGTCCTTCCTCCCCGGTGCTCAGTGTCTTACCCCTTATCATGTTATGACTTACTTCGTTCCTCTGGCATCTCTGACCCTGGTTGCCCTAGCGACTGGCTCTACGGTCTCCACTACAGGCACAGCTGTACAGATAACGGTGGCTCCTCTAGACAGGACTCCAACCCAAGAATGTCAACAGAGGGACACTCTGACCTTTCTACCAATAAGAGAGGAATTGATGGAAAATTCCATCACACATGCGACCTGCAGCCTCACCAGTGTTTCCTCTATATGCAAGCAGCAGCATTGCTGCTAAAATACGACCACCGCTGCATACTTTTTTTATTACAAGGGGAGAGAGGAGAGGGCTCCGTCTTATCTCTTCAGAAACTAACGTTATATTATTTTGCGCTACAGATGCTTCATATCCAGGTCAATTCACCCACCTGTGAATAAAGCATATTTGGCCTCATGTGCCAAGGCCTGGCCACTAGACGCTCGCCGGCGAGCTCCCCTCCCGGGTCTGGCTCCAGGAGGGGGCCCCAGTCTCCCTTGTCCGAGCGAGGTCACTTCAGTCCGTTTCATTGAGGTCTGTGAATCGCTCTTGGTCTGGCCCCTCCCCTGAGACCACTTTGCCTGGGGAGACCCTACCAGGGACTAATGCCCCCAACAACACAGCTCCCAGGATCACTGGGACACACAAACCCCTCTACCACAGTAAGGTGGTGATTCATTTGAGAAGGAGTTGAGGAACTAAATTCACAAAATACATGACCCGTTTCTTTCCGATCTGTACGGAAAGGGCATATACTCCAATTGCCTTGAGGAGAGTCTGCGGTGATTCCGCAGAAAGAAGGCGGTGGCTTCGCTGTGCCAAGGCTGGGGGAGGATTCTGTTGACACTGGTCATGGTACAGGTCTTGACTGACAGCGGACCTCTCGGACCGGAGTGCTAGGAGCATGTCATGGGTCACCATGCCATTGAGGTGCACGCCTCCGATTATACAGGGGCCGTACAGCGCCTAATTTGTGTTTTTCAGCAAGCAAAGAAAAAACCTGTGATCGTGAAACAAGTTTGGATTGCCAACCCGCGGCGGCTGTGGGCTCGTGGGTGGCATGGACGGGTCAAAGCCGGGATCAGGCTCTGGAAGAGGCATGAGCATTGGAAGTGTTCCCCCTTGACTCCTGGACAACGGGGACTTGTCCGTCTGGGACTGGCTAGCTGCCTGCAGGAAGCTAATTGTTTTAACCTTGTAGTCTAATTCATGTAGTGTAAAATGCCATAGGACGCATGCAGGACATGTCCTGAGTATTTTAGCGACAGGACGGCCCACATTTCCTATCATGTCTGCCTAATCCCAATTGCTGGTGTTGAGTAGTTTGCTGTTTTAAGTTCCAAAATGGAAATATACTTTTGTTAGTGTTTGGAATGTAATGTGTCTGTTCAGAACATGGAGGCTTATGTTGGTAATTGTGATTTTTGTGCTGGTTTATAGTTTTAACCAGTAGTGAGAAAGCTGTTACATTTCTCTTGTGGGCTGTGACGGAGAAAAAAAATAATCGCTAATCGTCGATCCAGCTTTTGAGTTCTATGACCAAAATCGGAAATTAATTTTGATCTATTTCCAATCTAGAATCAAGATTGTGACACCCCTATTGCCCGCTCATGTATACCATACCGTACACTACCTGCTCAGCATCAAACAGCAGACAGACACAGTTAGAGACTAGCTGGTGAACATAGTGGAGCATTTAGCAGCTAAAGCGACAGAAATTTCCCTCAGGAGTTGGTAGAGACCAAAATCAGAGCTAAAAGGGAAGAATAGCAGAAATCAAAAATCAGGTTTATTGCCCAGTAGGTTTACACATACAAGGAATTTTCCTTGGTGTTTTTGGTGCATAACAATAAACATAGTAAGAGAAATAAAATCAATAATAGCAAACACTGTACTGCAAAAGACAAACAAAACCATTGAATAGAAAAAATTACAATAAGGACATGAAAAAAGATTTAAAATATTTGCACTATTTGTTTTGAAGTGAAAGAGCTGAACAGTTTTGGAACAAGCTCCCCACTGACATTAGGACAGCAGTAACCCTAGACATCTTCTGTCACAGATTGAAAACACCTGTTCAGACTGCATCAGACTGCAATTAAAAAAAAAAAAAAACTTGGTCTCTTCTTTCTAATATGTAGCACTCAAAGCAGTTTGCCTATTTGATGAATTTTAATTTAATTTAATTTTTATTTTATTTGATATTTTTTGTAAGTCGCTTTGGATAAAGTCAGCAAAATAAATGTAATATAATAAAAAGAAAAAAATCTGTTGTGTTGCGTTCTGTAGCCGTTCTTATGAACATCAGAGTGATTAAGAGCTTAGACAGAAATACCATCTCTGGAAAACAGAAGTTTTCAGGATTTCCTTCAGCAAAC